>NC_133771.1:80200956-80329088 GCF_003597395.2 Chelonoidis abingdonii | reverse complement strand
ATAAGAGCCTGTATTGGAGAGATTGGAGAGAAACGTGGTTGCACGTCTGGTCACTCTCAGAACCCAGAGAGAACAACCACCAAAACTAACAGCACACACAGAAACTTCCCTCCCTCAAGATTTGAAAGTATCCTGTCCCCTGATTGGTCCTCTGATCAGGGGACAGCCAGGCTTACTGAACTTGTTAACCCTTTACAGTCAAAAGAGATATAAAGTACTTTTGTTCTACTAATTCCTACTATCTGTTTATGACACCCATACTCAATGGGGACCACATCCAGAAATAAATATTGCCTGAACCCCCTCTTGTGGCCTTAAAAACAACCCCCCAATCTCATCATAAGGAAGATGCCCACAGACTAGGACACACCAACTCAAAGCAGCACAAGACCCTGCCTGAACAATAGATGCAAAACCTGCAGATATATCTCCACTACTGCTGTGATCAACACCTCCCACAACACACCTTTCAAGATCCACAGGTCATACACATGCCTATCGCAACATGTAGTATACCGCATCTGGTGCACTCAATATCCCAACAACTAGATGGATGAAACCAGACAGTTAGTATGATCTCGAATGAACTCACACAGGAAGCTGATAAGACAAAAACACCATGTGAGTGGAACACTTTTCACTAAACAATTACTCCATATCTGACCTCTCAGTCCTGATCCTCAAAGGAAACCTGCACAACACCTTCAAAAGATGAGCCTAGGAGCTTAAATTCATAACTTTGCTAGATATTAAAAATCATGGACTGAATAGAGACACTGGATTTATGATTTATCATAATCTATAACTCCCACATCCCCCAGCTTTCCCTCAACACCTCTCCAGTCATGGGGAGGATGAATGGGCCATTTTACCTTGTATGGTCCCTTGACAAATATATTAACTACTTGTGCCAAACACTCTGTTCTACCTTGTGTTTAGCTGTGATATTCTGAAGGTATCTCTACATAGCAAAGGAAAACCCATGGCTTGCCATGCCAGCTGATTCAGGCTTGCAGGGTTCAGGCTACAGGTCTGTTTTATCTCTGTGTAGATTTCTGGGCCTTAACTCTGGAAGCCTCCCCAGCAGGGTCAAACCCCAGGCTTGGCCTGGAAGTCTACACAGCAAAGAAACAGCTCTGCAGCCCAATCCCCGCAAGCATAAGGACATGTCTATACATACAGCACTGCAATGGCTCTGCTGTACTGATACAGCTGCACTGCTATAAGATATGTGGTGAAGATGCTCTATGCTGATGGGAGAGCACTCTCCTTTCGGGTGAAGGATAAAAAACCCAACAACCTCCACAAGCAGCATAAAGCTATATTGCTGAGGAAAGCTCTCTCACTGTCACAGCACTGTGTATATGAATGCTTATGTGGGTGTAACTTACATCACCCAGGGGGGTGTCACCATGCCTCCTGGGTCACAGCTGAGGATGCCGGATTCAAGAAGAACTGCTGAGCAATAGGGCAGACACACCCCAAACTGTGGATTATTCTATCATCAGATATATCAAACCAGCAGCAGAAGTAAACTTCTGTCTCACCACACTGGTTAACAAATCAAAACTGCAGTCTGAGGCATTCCAGCTCTTGCTATACCACCCAGACACTAGACTTTTTGACAAGTGGTTATTTAAAACTAATTTCCTCAAACAAAGGTTCCGTCTACTCCCAAGACATCAGCCACATAGACAGGTCAATATACAACTCAGCTCTTACCCAATAATCACAGTGTTGCCCATCCTTTAGTATCCAGTATCTAAAGGTTTATTTATAAGAGAAAATAAAAAAAGTTACAATGGTCAAAGAAATCAAATACATACAATCATTGCAAAGTTTTTGGATCAGGTTTGTAGCAGTGATGTTGTAGACTGCTAGCTTGTAAAATCTCTGGTAAGTTCCAAAAGACTGGAAGGTCCTCAGTCCATTGATTGAAATGCTACTTTTGGTATAAGTCCATAGTCCAGAAATCAGAGCAGGAAAGAGGCCAAATGGAGATGTTTCCACAGTCCTTCATACCTTTTCCCATATGGAGGGAATGCTCTCAGTCTTAGTTTATGGAAAATTACAGGCACAAGATGGAGTCCATGGCACATGAGCAAGTCACATTCCCTTGCATGCTTGGATAGCTCATAGGAGCAGCCATTACCCATATTTTGACTAAAGCATCCATAGTCAGACGAACTGGATAAGGACAAGCTTCTTCTATGACCCATCATGCTCTTTAATAGGTCATCAACTTGAATGGTCTATTCACAATGTGCTGGCTGGATTAGATGCAAACTACATTCTAGATGTCAAGTATCAGAGGGGTAGTAGCTGTGTTTGTTGCTTTTTACAGATCCAGACTAAGAGTCCTGTAGCACCTTATAGACTAACAGATGTTACCCCAGAAGCAAACATTTGAAATATTGGCACACATTCAATATTCATAACTTTAGACACAAAGATAATATATACATACAAACAGGATAATCACATTTGATAGACTGTAATTTTTCCATTGATACCTTACATGACATACTTTGTAAAAGATTTGCTGCGACTGTTTAACAGTGGCAATATTAATTATATAAGTGATCATATTTCAATCATACATCACAGGGGCTCGAATATTCACATTCCTGAGTGAAATAAGTTTTGCAGACATAGGCTATGTCTACACTACAGCCTAGGGGTATGGCTACACTTCAAATTTCAAAGCGCTGCCGCGGCAGCGCTTTGAAGTGTGAGTGTGGTCAGAGTGGCAGCGCTGGGAGAGAGCTCTCCCAGTCCTGCATGTAAACCACATCCTTTACGGGTGTAGCATGCAGCGCTGCCCCTGATTACACTGACGCTTTACAGCGCTGTATCTTGCAGCGCTCGGGGGTGTTTTTTCACACCCCTGAGCGTGAAACTTGCAGCGCTGTAAAGTGTGAGTGTAGCCAAGGCCTAAGTCAGCTTGCACAAGTCAGTCTCAGTTGTAAACATACCGTGAGTGCCTGTCTCTGATGAGCTTTGTCTGTTCAAAAGCTTACCTATCTCACTAAGAGAAGTTGCTCCAAAAAAACAATATTACCTCACACAGCTTATCATTTTCTTGGTAGTTACTTCAGACTATCCCAGGCACTGTTTATAAAGTCAAGATTTTCTAGCATTTCTAATGTTGAGCTGTTAATGGCCAGTATTCCTGCAGTACTAATCATTTTCCTGCTGGTTCTCTTTTCTTTACAAAAAAGATTATACTCTAGTTAGTATATTAGCCTAGGAGATAAGAACCCTAATTACACATTTTTTTAATTATTAAACACACACACTTTAAATTCCCATTGGCATCAAATGAAAGTTAGAATGAGCAAAATACATAGGCAAGAGTCTTAAGATAGCCAAGAAAGCCATTGTGACTTTCTTTTGTTGCTTTAAATTAGTGCTTTAAATGCTTTTGATAAATATTTGAGAAAAATTCTCTTATGAATAAAATTAACAATGGTCCAAAATTCACAAGCATTTCCTTGGGGTGGGGAGCATTCTTGTATTATATTCCCCAGGAAGGGTCTTGAGGAACAAGGGGGAAGCAGAACAAGCTAGTAGACATATCTGAACTTTTGGGTCCACTACAAAATGTATCCAGTGCTTGGAAAGAATGTCAGCCATAGGTGCAGCTGAACCAATGTAAAACATTATTGAACTGCAAGTGTAAAGCAGGACTAACTATGTTCTACACTGTTAAATGCTTATCCATGCTTATTGTGCTTAACATATTTGCTGTCCTTGTCCACGCTTACAGTTAAATCATTTCAGCACCTGTTCAGCTGCATGTGTGGTTGACACTGGTTGCCAGCATTGCGTAACTTTTCTAGTGTAAACAAGAGAAGAGGGCAGCTACAAAAATAGAAACTTAAAGCATGGAAAAATACCAGTTCATTGCATTGGAGTGAACATTGTTATTTGAAGAGAAACAGAGTTCTATTGTGTTGTAAATATGATTAAACACTGCCAGATCAAGCAAATCACTTGTTAATGGAGCTATTGTCTGTTTTGTAAAGAAATGTGGGTAGTTATCACGTGCATCATCAACGCCATTTACTAACCATTCAACAGCATTAACTGTCATTGTTGTTTCAGAAGCAATAGTTAAAGATATTATATAAATATATATATAAAAAAGGCAGGAATTTCAAGCTTTGATCAGTTCACTTTTTATGTTGCAACCACTGTATTGTTGCTTTGGAACTCAACTGAAATAGTGACCTGAAAGATGAACAGCACTATAATGATACGACAGAAATTGAAGATCTTTAAAAGCTTGAATAATTATGCCATAAAGCTATATTATGTAGTAGCTACTTGAAACATCTGTACAATTGTGAAGGCCAAGGCCAAAATTCTACTTCAGTATCAGAGAGGATGCTGTTATGAGTGTGTATGTGGGGGAGGGAGGAAGACAGCAGGTTGAATAGAAGCGTGAGGGGAAAAAAAGCCCTTTTGCTTGTATTTCATTGAGAGACAGAAAAAGGAGAATGTTCAGGATTAGTGAACAAGCCAAAATATTTGCTAAGTTGTGCCTTGAAATTTACCTTTGTAAAAATTAAGCTTGAATTGTGAGTAGGAGAACTTGCTGGCCATTCTGAACAGGAATTCCTAGCAAGGACCTTTATTTTGGCTCCCTGAAGGGAGAGACCCCCATAGTTTCAATATGTGGGCTCAGATAATTTGGCAGTTCTCTACATATAGCTGCTTCATGAACCTCTAAAAGATACAGTAAGATCTAATATACACTCCTAACTCTAAAGAATTTATTGTTATTTACTAACCAAATACCATCCTACATTATGCACATAATTCTGTATTATTTGTACTGATAAAACTATAAGTGTAATCAGGAGCATTTCCAGTAGGCAGCCATAAGTATATAATCTGATTCTTTCTTACTGGTAAAACCTTAATAGCTCCTCGTGGTAAAAACTAGTAAATAGTGGCATCTCTCATGTAGAGATGGTCAAAGAGAAAAGCATTTTGACAAAAACAGCAAATTTGAAATAAGTTTAATTCAATAGGTTTTTGAGAAGGCATGCTATTTTTTCCCTCCCCATTTATCTTACTTTTCGCAATTTTTTTTGTTGTGATTTTGTCACTGAAAAAAGAAAAAACCAAACAGGGGTAAAAGGAAAAACTGAAAATTCTGAGTTTAATCAAAAGTACTATTTTCAAAAAGAGGCCATTTCTGACCAAAATAATGTCATTAAATTTTTTCTACCTTCATATGGAAACATTGGTACCATGACACCCCATGTACTCTCTGGCAAGCTATACATAAATTAGCAGCAAGGTCCCAGGATTCTGCATCACCCTAGCAAAAAGTCTAACTCTGTTGAAAATAAATTTTCAAAACTGAGGTTTATTTTAATTAAACATTAAAACGGAAACTACGTTCAATAAAATAGCTCCTGTGTTATTTCAATTTGTCAGCTGTGGCACATTCTCAGTTTTCAATATGCCACAAATTTTTGTACTGACAATATCTAAATTGATATCAAGTTTGAGTTACCACAGAACTGAGCTAAATGGGGAAAGTTCATACTTCTTAGAGCGATTGAGGCTGTCTGCAGATTTGTGCAAATACCATTATGTCAGTTGTCAACGTTCTCAAGGTTATCTTTGCAACCATAATGACTAGAAACTTTTTTTTAAATAAAGGGTTAAATTATGGAGTATGATTTTACAGAAAGAGGTGAATTCTGTTGTTGCAGAATCCTTATTATAGCTTAGTAGAGTGTTACTATAGTGTTTAGGAACATGACTAATCAATAGTGTGTGTTATATGAAGGAAGGGTAATCAACAGGACCTCTGTTATTTATTAATGACTAAAAGAAGGAAGTGGACAGGAAGATGTCAAAATTCGCAGGTGACAAACTTATTTTAGTGAACATATGAAGAAAGTTTGAGAAAAATCCTGATGACTCTCAACACCATGAGGATTGAGAAGCAAGAGGAAAAGTTACACTTAACTTTGTTAATGGATAAGCATTTATCTCCATTTTTGCTTATCTCTACAACCCATCCATATAATGTGGGATTTGGTTTTGCAAAGTTGCATTGATCCATAGTGTCACTGTAGACTGGGGTTTCGGATAATTAGTTCTGAGTTTATTCCCTTGTAGTTAAAAAAAATTGTCAGGTGAGATTTTGGTTTTCAAAACCAAGCATAATGTTGGCCTCAATCAAGGTTATAGTTTCCAGATACTGCTACAATGCAAATTAGTTGTCCGAGACCAATACAGGTTGGAGTAAGTTTTTGATCAAGTGAGGAAAATCAAAACGTGACAGATTGAAAGTTCAAAACCATGTGGCCGTTTATTGATGGGGGAATAAGTTGCAACTTGGGCTGGGGAGGAGCGCTTTTACCAACTAACAATACTATTAGAATGAGAATATTTACAACCAACAACAGGAAACCAAATGATCTGTGATAAACTGCTCACCAGAAATTAGAGCAGATACAAACTGAGTAAACTATATACATTAACCAAATATTGTAAAGTACAACAATTAACCACAATAGCAATCAATACAACAATTTAACTTTCATATACTGTATACGTAACTTGGTACCAAGTAAAAGAGGGGGGAAAAGGAAGAAGCTAAGCAGACAGTATTTACAGCAATTAGAATGCATATACCACACTCCAGGCGCAGCTGACCAGCAGTACAGACACCAAGGGCATGACGAATTGGCGAGAAATAATCCGTAACGACACAACCCGAGCAGGCTAAATCCACAGGAGACCCTTCTGGCTGAAAGTGTGATCAGGCCTTCCAGCTAACATGCTGATACTCCTGCAGATTTTGGCGCGAGACATGGTTTTATTCGAAGGCTCTTACTCATGTCAGCATCTGATTGGTCCCTAGCTCCTTCACCTTCCAGGTTCCGAGCTGGAGCTCTCCACGTAAACAGGATCTGCACATGGCACGCTACCCTTATGCACATGGCATGCTGGTATTTTTGCACAAGGCACTAGCCTGACCCCTAGGTGACCAGGCAAAAAGAGCGGGAAAATGCACACTGCACTATAACGTAGCACACAGCACTGCAGTGTTGCACATGGTACCAATGTGACCTTTTGACCAACAATTGGCCAAACAGATGCCGTGTTTGAGTATAGGCTTAGGGCTGCAATATTAATATTAATCTCTAAAATACAGTTTTCATGAGTCTGGAAACAGACAACCTTAAACAGTGGGATATTATCTATGATCTAACCAGATCATTTATAAACTATTTTAACATATTTGATAATGCCCGTTTATTTCATTTGAAAATCTCAGTAGGCACCCATCTGCATTTTTAGGCACCTGAATACCTTTAAAAGTCTGATCCTGTGTCATTGATTTAGGAGCCAAAATGATGTTGACTTTTACTTAAGTTCAGATTTTCCAAGGTATTTAGCTGCCTAAATATGCAGGTAGTGACCTAGTAGGATTTTCAAGTATGGTTAAGCAGGTTAGGTACCTGCACAAAGCTCCTATCTTTATGTTCCTAAATCTCTTTCAAAAGCACCTAAAGGGCAGATTTTCAAAGTATCAACTCGGACAGCTCAGTTAATACCTCAGGGTAGTGTACAAAAGCACTCTAAAAACCAACACAACATTAGGCAGTGGAAGCAATAGAAAAATTCTAAAAACATTAGGCTAGTGTTATCCTTACTTTACTGCCACATTATCCCTGAAGTGTGTAAATAGGAAACCAGGGCTCCCACAATCAAGTCGACTCAGTTATCAATGGCACAGCCTTATGTGGAATATTATATACATTTCATTACCTTATGGACAATTTTGATAATTATCCATTTCAGGTTTCCTTGCACCTACTTCTGAAGCATCTGGCATTGGACACTGTCAGAGATGGAATATTAGACTAGATAAATTGCTGGTGTGATCCCAAATGATAATTTTTCTGTTCTTCAATATCATAAATTTTGTATAATATAAATATTCTTTTTACTCCTGTACTAGGAACTTGCTTCACTTCTCTTCCTAACCTTCTATTTTTCTTATTACAAATATAGTTAATTTATATAGATTTTTTTAAACTAATAAATATTTAGCAAGAACTACACTTTGGAGAGACCTATACTGATCAAATATACTCTAACAGCCCCAGAGAAGCCATTGCTGTTTATCAAGTCACTATATGAACTTAAAGTTTCTAAGTGGGTCATGACACAAGAGACTGAGTTGGCTAAAAAGAGCTGTTATGATTTAATCAGATCTGGACTCCTCTGGAGTTATAACCTATGACAGGAATCTGATTTTTTTTTTTAAATCCCTGCTTGTGTGTTTCTCTAACACATATGCAACACATTTAAAAAACAAAACAAAACTGAAATTGCAGTTGTTACCCAATAATCCATGAAGGTAAGCGTATATTCACTTGGTAATTTGGAGGAATCAGTAAATACATGCATCCGACAAAGTGGGTATTCACACAAAAGTTCATGCGCCAATACGTCTGTCTATAAGGTGTCACAGGACTCTTTGCTGTTATAAGTAGTAAATATAACAAGGCAGAATTTCCAAAAATAAAGTATTCTTTTTGAATATTATTCTAGCTCAAATATTGTTGTATATAATGTTGTTGAAGCAGTGATGGGCTCAGTATTAGGGTGACAAGGTAAGTGAACTAATATCTTTTATGGGACCAACTTCTGTTGGTGAGAGAGACAAGTTTTTGAAAAAAGCTCACCAACAGAAGTTGGTCCCATAAAAGATATTAGTTCACCTACCTTGTCTCTCTAGCTCAGATAAATAGACAGTCATGTACATATAAATAATGCTAGTGGTCTGATGGAAACTTGTAGAAAGTAAGGAAAATTTGGAGTTAAGACAGCAAGAGTCAAGGGTGACTGTCCTTAATGCACCTCATTGTCCCCAGATACTGAATCATGCACTCATCTCAGCCAATAAGGCAAGAAAGCCTGATCTTGTATTTCTTACTTGGGCAAAACTTCCATTGACCGTAGGATTGTGGAATTAAGCCCAGAGAACTGGCCTGCATTTTTATCCTTACCTATGTTTCTTTGCTTTGTGATTTGCATTAGGTCAGATCCTTTATATTTCCTGACTGCAATTTTCTCAGTTTTCTATACAGCTACTGTTTTCTCACAATCACGATGCCTAGAAGATACTGTACGCAGCTGGGATTAGATGAAGGTATTCTTTAAAACTCTTAATCATAGTTTGGTTCCTTAAAGTGATATAAGGAAAATCTAGTGAACAAATGTGTATGCTGGATTGTTTGACAGGTAGAGATAAAGCCAAGCTTTTGGTTATCAAAAAGTGAAGTAAAAAGCCCTAGTGCTTAAGAGAAATGAGCTGAAATTTGCTATCTGTAGGCACTACAGCAAATGCTAAAGTATGGATGACAGGTTCCATTTTCACTTTCTGCTTGCAAAAGATTGATGACAAGTGCCATATGAAAGAAAGAAAAATTGCACCAATCCTAGATATGTGCACAGTGTATCTGGATGGCTCCCTGAAAAAAGGTTTAACTTATGCTCCTGATACCTAACAATGCATTATGACTCTACCAGGTGATCAAAGACTCTAATCAGCATTACCAAGGGTAAGAGATAATGAGGACCCAGTTCCCATGGTAGTGTTTCTGACATGACAGTCTGAAACACTACCATGGAATTCAACCATATATGTTTAGATGTAGGGTGAAAAAACTGAAATCACTTCTATTATACAGCATTTCCATATTAGAAGGTGACCATATCTTCCATATAGTTTTACAAGTGTAATTGTACTATAATCCATGCAAGTATTCATTGCTTTATGAATTCCATACATTTAAAAATCCTAATAAGGCACAGATCCCAGCTCCACGTGAGCTCCCGGTGTGGCAGTATGAAGACTCTGAAAGGGGATGGGTCACAGAACCTACCACTCCCTAGAGGAGGGACCCTAGGAATGCAGAACAGCTGATCAGAAGTGTTAGGAGGATTCATACTCCTTAGACACAAATACATGCCCTCTCCTGCCGTGGATCTCTAGCATCCAGCCAAGCTACTTGGGCTTGACACTAGGGAAAAAAATTTCTTTACATTTTCAGTAGAGTTTTCCTATCCCCATACAATTGCTACTAACTTTAGCTTCAGGAAAATATTCTAATTTCACAATCTTTTCCAACTCCCTTTTGGACTGACTTGACTTTCATATCCAAAGGGCCACTTATGAGATCCTGACACTGTAAACAGGGATAAGGAAAGAGCAAAGCTGTTAAACCTACTTTACAGTTGGCTGCCCCTCTCTGTAATGGGGTGAGCTAAACCTCAAGATCTGAAAGCCCTCAATTTTGGATCCAAATTTTATATTATATACATAGAGAGATTTGCATATATAATAATTGCAGATTTTAATTATTAAACTTATGGGTGCAACTTCCTGTTCCAGAGAACTATTAGTTTACCTGCTTTGCACTCTTGCTACTAGGAAGTATTTGCAAATGGCTGAGGCTCAATTTTTGGTTCTGATTAATAATTTTAACCCCAAGAAGCCATTTTCTATAGCAGGGATCGGCAACCTTTGGTACACGGCCCACCAGGGTAAGTACCCTGGCGAGCTGGGCCAGTTTGTTTACCTGCTGTATCTGCAGGTTCGGCTGATCGTTGCTCCTACTGGCCACAGTTCACCGCTCCAGGCCAATGGGGGCTGTGGGAAGTGGGGTAGGCTGAGGGCTGTGCTGGCGATTTTATACACTCACCAAATCCCTCGTTCCTCTAAGCCCCCTGAGTCTGGGCAGTGACTAGTCACTCTTCATAACTTTCGGTCTCTCCCAATGGGTATTAATGAACATCTCATGATTCTATGTCTTAGGCTTAGTAACAACTAGTATGCCGTGGTCATCCGTGCACACACTCCCACACTTGACAATGAGGACGACAAGGAGCAGTTTTACTGTGCTCTTGATGCAATCCGAACTGCCACAACCAAGGAAGACAAGCTTAACCTCATGAGTGACTCTGGAGGGGCACCATTGGAAAAGAAAGGGTGGAGAAAGTCAACTCTAATGGCATTCTCCTCCTCAGAAAATGTGTGGAGCATGATTTGCTTATCACAAATACCATCTTTAGACAGAGGGACAAACATAAGATGACTTTGAAACACCCACATTCCACACACTGGTATCTTCTTTGATTATGTTCCTGCCTCATTCCACTCATATAGCACATGTTATAAGAGGCATACCAGAACTACTCTTGGGGTTGGAAATTGGCGGGAGGCACAATTTATACTTGCACCTCTTGATGGGCATGCAAGGCCCTGATGTAGGGACAATATTGCTCTGAAAATCTAACCTTTGAATCCTATGACAAAGTTATGGCAAATATTCAAGAAAAATGTTCAACCCATATTTTGATGAGGCTTTAGGGATTGGATACTCTTTAAATGCCATGGCCAGATGATACTTTGGGTAAAGTAGTCAGGAAAGGGCAGTGATAGTTTGGAGAATGTGTCTGTCGAATTCTGAATTCCATTTTGCCATTTATAATTGGAACCTTCATTGTGGATAGAGCATCCATTTTTATAGTAGCAGCTTGACACCTTGTGCACAGACTATGTCTGAGATGCTGTGACAAAGCAATTAAGGGCCATCAACATTGTTCCAGTATGGAAAAGTGATTCAATGTTCCACCAGGAGAACTTTAGATTTTAAATGTCTTTCTGTACAGAAGGCTGGCTGGGGAAAGGGGCTGCAGTTCCTCAGCAACAGCACATAGGCAGAAATGGGACAGAGATGGGCTTAAAAGGTGGCTGCTTCTCAAGCAGGAGGTTATTCCAACACCATTTGCAGAAGACCAGGTCAAGAAGGCAGGAAGAGCTGCCTGGTCTGAGGATTTGAACCAAACCCAGGACTCACAGAGATGATGAAGATAACACTGAAGGAGATTGTGCTCAGTACAGGAATTTTTTTGTTTTCCATAGATCTCTAACTCTCCTGCTTGTTTAAGAGTAAAAGTGTTTGTGGTTAAGACATTTCTTTGCTAGACCTGTGTTTTCCTTGTTTATTACCACATTGCTAGCCATCTAGTTACTGCTTTCAGGGACAATCTTGTTCTTGATGGCAAAACCAATCCCATGAATACACCTCTCTTCAGATGACTTTCTTTTCCAGAAGAAGGTATAGCAACCTCCATCTTCTTTCAGTTGGCCTTCATCTGCCTGATGGATCTCATTTAGGGCAGCAATATCAATGTCATATCTTGCAAGTTCTCTAGCTATTACTGCACATCTTCTTTCAGGACAGTCACTGCCCAGGGAATCCATAAGATTGCCACTTGGAATGTTTGCAGACTTCATTATTTTGTTTCATATGTTCTGACCATAGGTTAAAGTGATCCTGCTGGACGTGTTGAAGATGTCCTTCTGGAATCCCAATGTGGTTTCAGACCATCCTGAGGCACCAACATGATTTTTGTTGCACGACACATCCAAGAGAAGTATAGAGAGGAACTCCTGGAAAACATTGAGCATTTTCTTTACCTTGGTAGCCACCTCCCCCAGACAGCCAGTCTTAACGGGGAGATCGAACATAGGATCCATTGTGTCAGTGCACCCTTCAGAAAGTTGCTTCATCGTGTCTTTATTGGCAGAGATCTGCAGACGGAAACTAAGATGCTGGTCTACAATGCAGTAGTCATCCCCACTCTTTCTTTATAGGTGTGAGACATGGGTGACATACCAAAGCTTATCTTAAGCATCTGGAGTGGTACCACCAGCACTGCCTTAGCACTGCTTTTCCATATCAGATGGGAAGATCATTTCACCAATGCCAGCGTTCTCTCTGTAGTTAATATCACCAATGTTGAGGTGAAGATTATGAAACAGCAACTTTGCTGGGCTGGCCATTGTGTGCAGATGACTGATACTTGTCTTCTGAAGTAAGTTCTCTTTTCTCAGCTTAATCATGGTACGAGGATTCACAGGGGACAGAGGAAATGCTACAAGGACATCCTGAAAGTGTATCTTAAGAAGGGAGGCATTGACCTCACAAATTGGGAAGAGCTGGCTGGCGGCAGACTGCAATGGCATGGCATCAAGCCTCAGCCTGTTTTGAAGAGAATCACCCTGCTCAAGAATCTGAGAAATGGCAGAGGAGGAAGGAAAGAGCATACAGCATCCTGGCCAGCAGTTGTGCTGTATCCAAGCAACCACCTGTCATATTTGCGGCAAAACCTGTAGAGCATGGATTGGAGTCCTCCACCATCTTGAGCCTCATCAGTGGCTTCATCTTCCCTCCACCCCTCCGGCAGACATCATCCTCAGGGACAGCTGACAATTAGACCAGACCAATGGTCCATCTATCCCAGTATCCTGTCTTCCATCCATGACCAATGTCAGGTGCTTCAGAGAGAATGAACAGAAAGACAATTATTGAGTGATCCATCCATCCTCTGTTATCCAGTCTCAGCTTCTGGCAGTCAGAGGTTAAAGATATCCAGAGCATGGGGTTGCATCCCTGACCATCTTGGCTAATAGCAGTTGACAGACCTATCCTTCATGAACTTATCTAATTCTTTTTTGAACCCCCTTATACTTTTGGCCTTTACAACATCCCCTGGCAATTAGTTCCATAGGTTGACTGTGCATTGTGTGAAGAACTACTTCCTATTGCTTTATTTTATACCAGCTACCTATTAATTTGATTGGGTGATCCCTAGTTCTTGTGTTATGTGAAGGAGTAAACAACATTTCCTTATTTACTTCCTCCACACCAGTCATGATTTTATAGGCCTGTCATATTCCCCTCAGTCATCTCTTTTTAAAGTCCAAGTCTTTTTAATCCTTCCTCATATGGAAGCTGTTCCATACCCTTGATTATTTTTGTTGTTGCTGTTCTCAAAGTTAATTGTCATGGGCCAATTTGTGCTTGACTTGAACAGGGATAGAATGAGTTAAGAAACCTCTTCCTACATCATACCCCAGGTAGGACCAGTTACAACCGGAATCACTTTCCTCAGGGAAGAATAAAGCTCCTTCTGTCTAGTCTCAGGTTGCAGATTGCCATGTGCACTCCCAATCCTCAGCAGCCAGCAAATCAGGGAAGTTACTTTGGGAGGACTGGGAAAATCATTCTCTATGATGCAGCCTGCATGGTCCCCCTCTGCCCTGGGCTGCTTGGGAAAGGATTTGTCCCTTCTAGGGCATTCTGTATATAGCTCAGCTATCTGGACATGTTTTGCCTTGAAAAGCTTTGAGATTTCTGATCTGTTGTATAAACAACAGACTTGATATGTGATTATCCTCTGCGTGGATGGGGAAGGGTTTGACTAACATCCAGGGATAGGAAGACAAAGATCACAACTTTTGAGGTACCAAAACCACCCCACAAATAAGGCAAAGCACCCACAATGGATCTCGCTCTCTCACACACACACACAGATTACTTTTTATGTTTTGTTGCATCCTCATGTATACAGAAGATAAAATGATTCCAAACACAGAACTGTGCCTGCATTAGAAATATGCCATACATACATAGATTGCAAGGCTAAAAGAGACCCTGGGGATCATTTAGTCTGACTTCCTGTCTAACACAAGCCACAGAATTTCCCCCCCAAAACATTCATTTTAACTACAACATTTTTTTTTAAAATTCTAACCTCAATTTAAAAATAGCCAGTGATGGAGAATCCACCACAAACTTTGGTAAATTGTTGTAACAGTTAATTACCCTCACTGCTAAACATTTACATTCTATTTCCAGTCTGAATTGATCTAGCTTCAGCTTCCAGCCATTGCACGGTTATACCTTTCTCTGCTAGTTTGATTAGGCCATTATTACACATTTAGTCTATATATGGGGAACAATCAAGTCACTTTTCCTTTGTAATGCTAAATAGATTGAACTTCTTGAGCCTACCACCATAAGTCATGTTTTCTCATCCTTTAATCATCTTCATGACTTTTCTCTGACCTCTCTCCAAATATCAATAACGTTCTTGAAATGTCAATACCAGAACTGGACACAGTATTCCAGAAGCAGTTACACCAGTGACAAATACCAAGGGAAAGCAATCACTCCATTCCTACTTGAGATTCCCCTCTTTATGCATCCAAGGCTTGCATTAGCCCTTTTGGTTACAGCCTAACACTGCAAACTACGGTTCAGCTGTTTATCCACTATGACCCCATATCTTTTTCAGAATCACTACTTCTAGAATCTTGCATTGTAAATATGGGAAATGCATGTGAATAATTGTCTACAGTAATTATTTAAGAAAAGGGGTGGGCAGAAAGGAGGCCCAGGGAGCAGGAAATGAATTCTCCATGATTGGTTGGGACAGACTCATAGAACTGATTGATCATCTTGTCTAAGGCATATGTGGAAATAAGGGGATAACGTGTTGCATGAAGCAGAACCGGGGTTTGGCCCTTTGTACTCTGCATCTTCTGCAGAAGTGTGAGAAGATAATGAAGAATTATCAGACATTTTAATTAGAAATGATTCCCAAAAAACAGCACATATTACATTGATTTCTGTATGTGACTTTTGCATTAAAAAGATGTACTAAAAAGTTTTAATGCTTGGTAATTCCAGAACAATATAATAAACTTCCTATCAAGTTTGGTCAAACAGATAACAAACAGCTGATCTACTTTGCAAATGTGGCTTGAGTCTATACCACAACTCTCAGTACAGGATCTGTTTAGGCAACACACACCAGACTAATATCCTGCTCCAAGGAATGATAAAAATGTGAGTGAGGTGTGTGGGGGGAGGGAAATCAGTGAAACTGACATTTTAAAACGTTTCTTATAATGAAAAGAAATTCTCGAACTAGAAACTTTTAGAAATATTTACATGATCAGAACTAACTAAAACAGGAAACTCTAGATATTAATTTAACATGAGAAAAATCTTCAAAACTATTTCATAAGGAACTTTGCAGGAGAACAGCTGGAGAAGTACAGATTATGGATTGCAAGGATGGATTCTGAAAGTGATTGTCATGCTTATCTAGCTTGTTGGAGTTCTTTGAAGATGTTGCTGCTAAGAGATAAGGAGAATTCAGTGGACATAATATACCCAGATTTTCAAAAGTATCTGACAAGGTTGTACACCAGGGATTAATGGGTAAGGTAAAGAGCCATGGAATAAGGGGTAAAATGGGATACTGGATAAAAAACTGGTTTGAGACTAAAGTTTAAAGTAGAGCTATAGATGGAAACTTCAGAAAGGGATTTGCAACGAGTCAGTTTTAGGAGTGTGTGTGTAAATATAGAACTACACAATTTTTGTGGTTTACAGTACCCTAACTACCAAGGTTCTAGAGGATACTAAAGGCAAAAACAAAACAAATAAAAAAAATCACCAAGCTTTGAAAGGGTTGGATCAGAGTAGCAGATAAGCAAATGAAGTTCAATTGACAAAAAAAGTTCAATAATTTAAAAAGGAATCAGAAAGCAAAATGAGAATTTTCTAAATCATGCAGCACACTCACTGGGAAAAGTTAAGAGGGCAAAAGTAATTGAAAATATAAATAGATGTGGGTGAGGGGGAGAAAGCAAACAAAATCACCACCACTGTAGGTTTTACTACCAGTGGAATAGAATACAACATTGCAGTGCTTATACTGTTGCTGTATAAGGTACTTGCCAGTGTTCTCCTTGAGTTCTGCACATTGTCATTGTAGTAGAAGAAGGATGTCAGTACCTTGTAGGAGTTCATGCTTAAGACAACAACAATTACAGCAGGTCAGGAAAAATATGCAGGAAGGGAATTGTTTTTGTTCTTAGTGAAAAAATAAGGACTTTGAGGCTAATACTTCTTTTCAAAATTCAAAAAAGGATTGACAGAGATGGGGAGGTGAGAAGTACATTTTTACACCAAAGAAGTTAATAAACTAGGGAACTGTTGCCATATAAGCCTATGAGCTTCCAGCATCCCTCACAATTATGTCAGAGAGCCAAGCAATATATTTGGTTTTGAGCATGTTGAATTTATATAGGAGGTCCCCTAAAAGAAATGGAAATATGTCTAGGGCATGACCTATACAAATAAAAAATAGCTGGTTAAGGTTGTTTTTGTGCTTGTTATTTCAGTTGTCAGAGCCAATTACAAATTAAGAGATAACTGAAACCACAAGAAATGAATGTTTTGCAGATGCATAGGCTATTCTGACTGCAAAGAGCAAAACAAAATCATTGGTTAAAAAAAGCATTACACAACTAACCATAGTATTGTATCGATTGTTTAGCAGGCCAAAATGTTATGAGCTCTTGTAAGTACCGGTATATTAAGTTGGAAGCTTGAAATCTATGTTGTCCAGATCATGAAACACAAGGGCTAACATTTGATGGTAATTGGATGGTGCTAATTATGCAAATAACCGCAAACTGTAGAAAAGAGGTAGACAAGCGGTCTATAAAAACTGTATAGTTGTAAACCATTCCAGACCAGGATGAGCTGACGGACCTGGACCCTAGATTGGTGACTATCATTTTTCTGCATCCTGCAGTTCTATTTTTAGTTAGAGCAATCTGGTTTAATAAACCCAAGAGAGCTTGGGTAGCTGATGTCTCATTAGATTATTAATAATCTAACCTGAACCCATTATTACAGAATAATCTAAAAGCTAGGAACCTGAAAGCACATAGGAAAAAGTAGACAGAACAAGTTGATGTTAAAAAGGTACTACATGTAAAGAATTAGTCCCAGGGGAATGCCATTGAAGAAAAAAAAAGCAGTAAGACTTTAAGAAATGTCTAGTTTCTGGAGAAGAAAGGGATTGAAGGGATATGATAGAGGAGAATGGTGATATTAAGACCTGGTGTACACTGAGGATTTTTGCCACTGTATGCTTAGCATGCATGCAGTGTACCCGAGTAAACTATGACTTTTACTTGTGAAGCTTCCTCTAGTTAACTATGACAGTGTCTGAAAACCCAGTTGTAGACAAGATAAACACACACACATTGGGTCAGTTGGCTTGTAGCAGTTTTTAAATTTATTGTGTTGCACTGCTTGTCCCCGCACACCTTCTGCATTTGCCAACCATTTCCTGTTTCAGCTACTAGGCTGTGTAAAGAAATTCTTTGATTCCAGGAGGCACAAGTTCCTGGCACAAAATTATTTTACTTGTAATGGGACATGCTGATGCCAAAGTGCTAATTGCTGCAGAAAACACTGAAATAATTTTGCAAAAGTTAGGTTGTAAAAGGAAGGGAACGCTGGCAAAATCTCTTCAAATTTTCCTTTGTACCCAAAACTTGCATTGTAATTGTAAAACCAAGAATCATTTTGGCTGCCACCTATTGTACTTCAAATTTCTCCTGTGTCCTTTCAGTGATCAGAGTGGTCCATAAGTATTGCAAATATGATCATAAGCCAAGAAGTATAAGTGAAAATAGAATTTAGCCTATACAACGCATAAAAAAATAGTCATTTGCGATCTTTACTTACATAATAAATTCATTGTATGCCTCTGACTTGGTAGGTTTGAAATTCATTCAGCTCATACTTTGCTTCTATAATATAAATATTGGCTTATATCCCAAATTTTATGGCATTCTACACAATGGATTCAGCTGCTATTTGTATAGAAATGGTTAACAGTCCAAAACAAAAATTTTAAGTCAAAGTTAACTCCATGTCATAAAGTGCTCAGAAAAGTGACTCCATGTAAATGACATTTTAGGACTACTTATTTGTTTCTCAATGATTTCTATATCAAATTTGTTTAGTTAACATGTGAAAGGTTTTTGTCTTTTAAATTGACAGTATAGAAGCAACCTAGTATCTGAAAAGTCACTCTGTTGTTTCTGTCAATTACACCATCATTTCCAGCAATAATAATGTTCCAATTAGCATTTAGCTGATGATATATATGTGAGGCACAATAAAATCCAGCTCACTCATTGACTGACTTGAACAGACATGCGTTTTCCAGCCACTGAGGCCAAATTGTTGAGGAAAGAGAAGTCATCTTTATACGTGGTCACTTTTCTAATCATAGTGATAGTTCAGTATTATGTCTCCAGTAGAAATTGATGAAATGCACATTTTATTTTAACATTAACAGAGAATTTAGCACACTAGATTAGATAATTGTGCTGTCAAAAGTCTGGAATCCTGCAAACAACAGTGCTCAATACACAATTCTTCAGAAGAAGGAAATAAATTGGGGTGGGCCATACTTTGTAAAAGACAGATGTCAGTATGTCTGCCCATAGTTTGTCACTTGATAAGGTGCCAGTAGAGATGGCTGAAACACAAGATTTGTGGTTGATGGGATATGTTGCCTTTTTTGAAGTTTTGGATTGTTATGGATCAGAAGGAATCTACTCCCCCCCTCCCCCATTTCTCATAAATTGGAAATCCTAAAGAACAAGTGTTTCAGAAACACTAAGTGTAATGGGGTTATCACCCACCTCTCACAAGCACCCCCTCTGGTTGGGTGTGTCTGTAGTCTTTAAACCAGTCCAGCCCTGGCATGGAGTTGTATCCCAAAGACTTTCTCCCTAGAGACACTATCTTCCTATGGTACTCCCAGGACTCAGTCCCTACTCAGCCTTCACAGCCACCTGGGAGCTCCCCCAGTCCCTGCAAGCAGACTGTCTTTGGCTCACTCCTAGCAGACAGCCACGAACCTCTCACTCCCCCAGCAGATTTAGCTGTCCATAATCCTGCTACTCTTCTTCCCAGGCACACAGTCCTTTCTTCTCCAGCTCCAAACAGCAACTAACTACTGCTCTGTTCTGCAGCTCCTTTTTATAGGGTCCTCCTGGCCCCTGACTGGGCATTCCAGCAGTCCCTCTGGTTGGTTGCTCCCTAACAACCACTCTAGGCCCCTTGGAGGACCACTCCACTGCTCCTTTCCTGGGAATGGTGTGGCAGAACCCTGAGGCCTCCAGTAGGGGGCCTTTGGGCCTAGTACATCCTGTCACACTAACTCTTGTTGTTTCTGAAACAAAATCTGCTTTCTGGTTGTTGTGTGAAGTTTAGTCTTGTCAGACTCATTCTTGCTATTAGCAGCAGTGAAATAGACAAGAATCAATTTTAGTCAGCTGCTTCAGGATCTGTGACTGCAGTGCTGGCCTGCCACATTAATTGCCCTGGAACAAAGACCCCAGGGCTTCCAGACTCCCAAACCAGCTAGCTCCCCAGGTTATCTGATTTGTGAGGCTGTCTGCACGGCAGGATTGTTGAACCTGGGATCCTGACCCAAGACTTCCAGGTATCTGGGTCTGCGGCCTCTGGCATGGCTGGCTGTCCCAGAGCCATGGATCCTGGAAGACTGGGCTCCTCAGCACAGCAGGACTGCTTCAGAGCCATGGCCCTGATAATCTGGACTCCTCAGCAGTCCAACAAATTAGCAGGTTTCCCATAGAACCCTGCCTCTGATTCACCAACAGGTCAAACACAAAGTGCTTTTGCAAAGCATTTCAGATGCTACTTGTTGGTATTTTTCCCAAAGAAACTGTTTCCTCAGAAAATTTCTGAATTCCAGCTACCTCTAGGTGTGAATAGATAGAAACATAGAACTGGAAGGGACCTCAAAAGGTCATCTAGTCCAGTCCCCTGCACTCAAGGCACAACTAAGTATTATCTAGACTATCCCTGACAGGTGTTTGTCTAATCTGCTCTTAAAAGTCCCCAATGATGGAGATTACACAACCTTTCTAGGCAATTTATTCCAGTGCTTAACCATCCTGAAAGGAAGTTTTTCCTAATGTCCAGCCTAAACCACCCTTGCTGCAATTTAAGCCCATTGCTTCTTGCTCTAGCCTCAGAGGTTAATAAGAACAATTTTTCTCCCTCTCCCTTGTAACAACCTTTTATGTACTTGAAAACTGTTATCATGTCCCCCCTCAGTCTACTCCAGACTAAACAAACCCAGTTTTTTCAATCTTCCCTCATACGCATGTGTCCGAGACCTTTAATCATTTTTGTTGCTCTTCTCTGGACTTTCTCCAATTTGTCCATGTTTCCTGAAATGTGTGCCTAGAATTGGACACAATACTCCAGCTGAGGTCTAATCAGAGCAGAGGAGACCGGAAGAATTACTTCTTGTGTCTTGCTTACAACACTCCTGCTAATACATCCCAGAATGATGTTTGCTTTTTTTGCAACAGGGTTACACTGTTGACTGATATTTACCTTGTGATCCACTATGACCTCCAGATCCCTTTCCATAGTACTCCTTCCTAGGCAGCAGGATGAAGACGGAGGAGCAGCTCGCACGGCGCGGCGCACGCGTCAGCGATGGGACATGGAACACGGAGATTACTCCCTAACCGCGGCCCTCTGCCTTTTGTAGCTTACTGGCTACGGGGCAGGTTTACCATTGAAACGCCGTTTTGGGCTATAGGGAATACCAGCACAGAGCGGGACCGCATTAAGTTTAGCAGTTGGACGTTCTAGTGCTGCTAAACCTTTCCGCAATACGGTAAGCGCACTTTTCTTGAACTTTTGACATCTTCTCCTGCCACTGAAACTCCATAATACTAATGAGAGACGCCCCTCGCAGTGAGAAGCGAGTGGCCAATAGCCCTCGAAGCTTGCAACGGCCAGACAGCTAACCGTGCGTCCGGGGATTCTAATTGGAAGTGGGAAAATCTACTGTGGGGCTGCTGTGTGACAAGTGCCAAAGCATCAGTTAGCTGCCTGCTAGCGCAAAGGTTGTGACTCTTGGAAACGTGCAGTGATTGTGGATGACTTGCTCAGTCCACATCGGATTCGCTAAACGTGGGGGGCTATAGACATGGAAACCCCATTATCCTCATCTTACCCGACGCGTAGGTCACCATCAGTACGTTAAACCTCAGGGGTACTTTCATGATGCTGCAGAGCCTGGTGGCATCCAAGGGATGTTTCACCATCACAGCCACGTGAATGGCCAGGACAGGGTTCATGACGCCTGTGCGTCTTCAGAAGCACCTCTGTATTAACGGCTGCAACAAGGAATTACTTCCGCAGACCAAGAATTTGTTGGCGATGTTGAAAGCTGTCGTTATCTGGTGACCCCAGCCTTCCTGATGCCTGGCTATGCACAGCATAACACAGGCAGCCTGACAGTGGTCAGGCTCGTTATCATCACAGGCTGAGCAGTGTCAAGGACTCGTTGTCGAAGGCATGTGCATTGCCATTTAAAAAGGGCGTGGCGAACATTACTTGTACTGGCTCGACTTCAGCCAAAGCCACAGTCCCATTTTTGTTTCTGTCTCGAGCTTGGTGTGCGGTTTCCACAATCTGCTGTGAGTAAGTTATTTTGGTGACTTTGGTGTTTGGAGGCTGAGATGCAAATCAACCTGTGGTACACTAGAAGAGTACGGGTGATAAGGCAACCAGGAGCGCAGAGTGCATTGTGGCATGAATAGAGACCCTGAAAACGAGTTTCAGCATGGGCCGTACGCGTGGTTAGGGTGTTCGGTGTTGTTTTACTGCTTGTTTGTTCCCCTTGTCGAACCTCCCCTCGTCGATGACTCATCCCTGTAAGACAACCCACCCTCCCTTACTATACGTTCTGCGAAGAATAAAGTTCTCGTCATCATGTAAAATCATGTTTCTTATTAAAAGTCATCAGTATGTTAATAATCATGGCGTATTCTTTCTTAAAAGTCTCCCTGTAAGCAACCCACCTCCCTTGGTGTATCATTTATTAAAGTAATTAATAAAAAGAGGCAGAGATTATCCAGTTGCCTCCTGCTGTGCTGGGGAGAGGGAAAGGAGGGAAGAAGAAAGCCATTAATGCTCATTTACGGAAAGACAGGGCCTTTTGCTGGACTGTTCCTCAAGGTGGTGGGAGGGCTGCAGACTTCCCCCACATGTCTTAACACTCGCGTGGGGTGAAGTGGAGCGAGATCTTGTGGGAATGTGGTGTGAACATGGACTGGTGGAGTAAGCCCGCGCCTTCCTGAAGAGCACCATGCAGTGAGGATACTGGCAGCAGCCTGCAGCGTGTAGAATCCCGCCACCGCTGATCTTCCTGCTACACCTCTCTTCTCGAGCGTTTCTTCCATCCTGCCCATTCACTGCATCTTTTCGTGACTTGCTAGCACATCCTCTCACGCATTCTGGATGAGCTCTGTCATTGTTGTGTTACTGTGCTGGTGATTTCTGAAGAACATTTAATCCTAGTTCTTGTCTCCTGCTATCCGGCGCTTATCTGAGCTAGCCTCAGGCATGGGGCGTGGTGCGCTGGACAACTGTGCAGTGCCATTTGTGGGGGTGTGGGTGTGGAATGATGATAGGTTGAGAGAAGCTATGTAAATTTTTAGTTTTACATTGTTACAGATCAGTGCTTGTACTCTTCACAGAATTATACACTACATCCACTATAGCCACAATT
This sequence comes from Chelonoidis abingdonii, assembly GCF_003597395.2. NCBI lineage: Eukaryota > Metazoa > Chordata > Testudines > Testudinidae > Chelonoidis > Chelonoidis abingdonii. Next base: position 80,305,748 of record NC_133771.1, on the reverse strand, counting down.
ACAAGGTGCATTTGTGGCATCTGTTTAATATTGCATGCCTGTGGCTCTGGGTATACGGATCCACAACGGCAGGTCAGGCATCCATTTATAGCTTCCATGCAGCCGATGTAAGCCTTTCCTGTTTGACTTCTCCCGCTTCATATTACCAGTGATTTCTTGTGATCGCCTTGTCCTGTTAAGAGGAAACCGGCAACCCCAACCGCCCCTCCCCGTCCTCCCACCGCATGCTGCATCATGTAAGCCACTGGTAATGGGCTTCGTTGCTGTCCGGGAAGATCTGCTCCACGCTGAAGAAACAGGTATTTCCTTCCCTCCCCCGTTCACGATTGCAAATAGGATTTAAGCGCTTGTCGTGCGAAAATCGCATGTCGTTTCCTATAGCTTTGAATTTCACAGGTTACTTGATTGATACTTCGCCTAGAATCCACCGCTTTGGATCAGAACGTATTGTTTTCTGGTAAAATGCAATGCGGTGCAAGCTGGCCATAGCGGCGGCTTTGTGGTTGTGCTGCTTTCGAATGTACTTGCTAGTCATATGCGTGGAGATGTGCATACTAGGGGGACCAATAGGGCTGCCTTGCCCAGAATTTCTGCAAAAGCTTTGTGGAGTACCCTCAAGAGCGATTCAATCAGAATATTGAAGGTACACCACCAGAGGTCGCTTCCATGGCTTCACGTCTGGCTGTGCTTGGAGAGCTGAGCGACCAGGTCATATCTGGGGTCACGAAAAAGTCTGGCTGTTGGTGGCTAATGGAATGCGTGTGCTCTCAGCAAGCTGTCTCCATCTCGATCCGCACCTCGCAGAATCCTCAGCCACGGTTTGATATTACAACCCCGATCTCTGAATCCGGTGGGTCTGTCGCAGCCCTAAAATTGGGGATAGACAAGAGGCATGTTCGGCCTGACCCAGGAACTCAGTTTTTGCTTCTGGTTTTCTAGGATGCCTGTCGCTACCTGTACTTTACTCTCCCTCACTGATCCCATGCATGTGCCTTTCTCCATCATAGACTGAATTCCTTCAAATATTTTTAATTTCGCTTTTCGAACGTTACGCAGCAGATCCTCTCCCAGTATAGCATCCGTACCTCTGTGGTCCAGGCTGTCTCTCCGATTCACTGTGCTGATGAAGCTCTGCGTGTCACCTGTGCTGGAAGCTCCACCTGCCAAACAGGAATGAATCAGAAAGTGCGTTACCGGCCATGCTCTCAGAGTTCTGATCGTCCAGAGGCGGTCAGTGTGCAACGTGGATACCTCTCCGGAGGCCAATAACGTCGATATTCCCGTCCACACTAACACATTCCGAAGGACAATATCGATTAGCGCTACTCCTCATCGTTAAATGAATCTGACTGCAAACCGAACGCGAGAGTCAAAAGTGAATGCCCTGAAATGAAGAAAGCAAAAAGCATCCCATACACAAAAAAGAGACGAGCAAAAAATCACAAGAAAAAATCAGCTGATAACCGCTACCACAAACCATAACACCCTCCGAAAACCATAATAGAAAAGATCAAGCAAATATCTTTAACTAGCCCAAGCATATAAACTTCTCGTCGACAACGCACAAAAAGCAAAACAAACGCAGACAAGAAGGGTACGCAATCGATATAATAAGAACTCTCGTCGGGGAGGAGTACAGAAATCGATTTAAAGAGCCCTTTATATCGATATAAAGGGCGTTGTAGTGTGGACGGGTACAGCGTTAAATCGATTTAATGCTCTTTAAATCGATTTAAACGCGTAGTGTAGACCAGGCCTCAGTTGCATGAACAACTTCCTGTTCCTGTGCTTGAATTAAATAAGAACTGGGAACCAGTCAGGACCTACAGCATTCCACCTATCAGATCCCATGCTAGAGTCCTCTATCAGAGTTTAGTTTCTATCCCCTAGGTGACAAGTTGGAACTGCTTAGCTCCTAAGAGCCCTGTGGACCAGCATTCAAGACCCATGGTCCCTGACACTTATTCTCCAAGTTGCTGAGTGCTCTCAATCCCTAAAGGATGTGAATGGGTCCAGTCTTGTAGGAGCAGAAGGTAGAGAGGCCAAACTGTGCAACAGCAAGAAGAGAGCTACATGTGGAGACAGAGAGAGGGACTACATGTGGGGATAGCCTGTCCCCATGCAGCTGGCATCTTCTACAGAGAACAGTTCTTAAACATTCCTTAAAAAAAAAACTAAGAAAACTCCCCAGGAAAAAAAACCCATTAAGGCAGAGATAAACTTAAACAAGGATAATACTAATCTTTTAATAAAATGCCTTAAAAGAATATTATAGTTTTTAAAAGAGTTACTTTAGAAATCCTGGAAATCCAAAGCTCAGTCTCCACTTAAAAATGTGAAAGTGGAAAAGCTTGGAATCTATAGTTATCAGCAAAAATCTGTAATTTGGCCTCACATGAGAGCAACCAAAAAATTAGAGAAAATCTGGTCAGGTGGGACATACCAATTCACTTAATCCAGACTCAAAAACATAAACATTTTACTGAGCTCCCTTGATTTTACCTCTACAGGGCTCAGAAAGGAGACTTCTGTCTCTCTTTTTCCGGTGATTTTGTATTGCAGCTTCTCACCTGCTACCCTGGTCGCACTGCTCTCTGCTTAGATCCTGGGCAGACTATCAGGGGTCAATTCACATCTAATTTAAACCTCCTAAAACTTGAGCCCTAAATAATGACATTTGCATGGTAAGAGCACAGAGAGTGTGGTGGGCCAGGAACACATTTAGGCTGTAGCCTGAAAAGACTTATGTGTCACACAAACATAGTTTTGACTTTAATTTGGACTACTCACATACTTTAAGTCTCAAGAGGATAAAGACCTTAGTATCAAAGACAGGCATATATAAATTCAGTATACTGTAAAACACATTTACTATACTCCATGTGAAAACAGTACAAATCCATTGGCTCTTTCAGATGTAAGAGACCCACAAGTTATTGCTGCAGAATTCTTGGAGCCCTGATGAAAAAAGAAAACATCTTTAATAAAAATAGTCAGACAAAATCCATCAAAAAAAAAGGTTATAGCTCAAAAAGTGCTAGGAATGATTGCAGATCAGTGGTGGTAATGGAGAAATGTTAAGGGTTTGGGGGTAAGCTTAAATGTGCATCTCCAAACTCTCCAGTGTTTGGTGGGGATTTTGGTTTTAAGTGGAAACCTCACATTTTGGATTTCCCAGCTTTCCAGCTTTGTGTTCATGTTGCTGTTTAATCTGCTTTGTTTTTTAAATGGCAAAATTATTTTCTGGCATGTTTCAGAAAGGCTAGGGCTATATCTTAATTTCATTTTAATGGACTTTTTTCCTCCTTTTGGCCTGTTATATGTACTATTCTGCTCCCAGCCCTTTGCAGAAAACATTTCAGAAAAGATTTTTCACTTTGAGTGCACAGTAATGCTTCCTGCATTTACCAACAGAGACATTATCATTAGTGCTCAAACAGCGAAGCTTTAAAAGCTATCAAGCCCCTACATGGAGAAAAAAACAACATTTATGAAACTTGCCTCCTGCATTTCAATTCTGCAGGCGCCCACTCAGGGAATGATTCATCTTGGCAGAATGCTTTTTGAGGAACATCAAATAACTGGCTGCAGGTGGTACCCCAGATAACCTCTTCTTTAAGGGATGTGGATAAGACTGATAGTTTTTGTTAATGAAGAAGAAAAATCATTTTTCTTTTGGGAAGATAGAGATCCACACACACACCATTCCCTTAAATTATGGACAACTTCCCTCCTGATTGAAGAAACCTGCTAGATTTCACTTTAACTGATGGAGAGGTTTTTTGTTTCCAGAGTCCTTTAGCTGCTCAGAAACTATTCAATGTTTGTTTTGATCTCCCAGGAAAACAATCCTATCAAGTAAATTCTATGGAGGATTCTCTCCCTAGTCAAAAATTGCTCTCGATTTATTCAGTACCAATAGGGAGAACATTTAGGGACTGATTTTTTCTGGAAATATGGTCAGTTTTCAGTAACAGTCTTTTTGAAGTAATATTAAAAGTGTATTGGCTCACATGCAATAAGAATAATATTGCAGGCAGCGGCTTCAGAAGTGGCTGTTTAAGGACACCACCCTTTTTTTGGTACAATATCTATCTAAATTTATTTTCTTTTTAATTTCAGCAAAATGATATTCATTTTTTTTAAAAGAAAAGTTCCATTCCTTATTTTCTGATCTCCCGCATCAGTCCTGATGTGGAGGCAAAGGCAGAATATTAGCCAATCGCTACACAGTGTTCTGACATCTCTTATGCAGCAGGTGGGGTCTGTTTCAAGTTAAGAGAAAAAAGTATTATGATCATTTTGTACAAAAATGAAAGCCAAAGAGACTTGAGCTGGTATTTAATTCATTTTCAAGGAATGTCTCCAGCTGCATGATGGAAAGAGATCTTCAAAAAGGCAGCCCAGAAAAAAATTGGGGTGAGATGCATAAATCAGACTGCTAAAATAATTAGCAAAACTTAAAGAGTAATAAAAGTGGTAAAAATACCAAATGAAACACAGATTTATTGTTATAACTTGTGTTTTAGATAAAATCAGAGCCTATAAATGGATTTAATAGGCACTATAAATGAATCTAGCTTGGCATGGAGTTGGAATAATTGGCGAGGACAAAAGAAATCTTTAAAGGTGGTGGGCTGATAACAGCAGACACTTAAGCCTTTGATCCTCTTCCTCAACCAAAGACTTGAAATGGCTTCTTTAAAAAGTGTGTGCGCACGTGCATATTGTTCCCTATTCCTATATCTATTTGTCTCCTAGTTTCTGATCCCTGAACTCAGTGTTCCAGATCCACACATGGCACTGGGAGTATGCAGTTACTCAGGGCCTGCTGCTACATATCTGCCATTTGGATTGCTTTTATGTTTTGTTGCTGACTTAACTGGTTCATAATTATTACATGTTTTGCTTGACCACATACCTGCATGTCTTGCTTCAATTTCCTTGTGTTTTGGAATTGCTGTTTTGAGGTGCTTTAGAATGTAATATACACCATATCCCCTGATACAGTACTTAAGGATTTAAGTATTGAAACAAGGAAATTCACTCTAGGCCTGAAGATGACCACAGGGGATAACTCTTCAGTTCTATTCTTTGGTTGTTTGTGAAATTTTGGTGGTTCATTATATCTTAATGTCTGTAAAGAGCTTGAAGAGATTCTTAGGTTGCCATTAAGTCTTCATCTACAGTAGAAGTATACACATATTTCTCCAGCCAGATCATGATACTCTTTTCTGACGCAGTTACAACAAACATAGATGACTTGTGTCCATATGCCAGCATTTTCACAACCCAGTCCTGTTGGTGTGTGCATACTACCATGCTGTCTAACCATGGTTGGGGAAGTCTGGATAGCTATTCCATACTGCCTTAGAGTGCTCAGAGGACTTGACTACGGAACAGCACCAGCAGCTAATGAAGCAATGCACTGTGGGATCTGAGGCTGTCCGCAGAAGTTTCCATTGAGTTTCTCCACCTTCTGAAATAATTTTTTTTCTCCAGTACATTCCAAGAACTAGTTGGATAACCTGTGCCTTGCTGTATTATTTTCCCAACAGACGTCCGGGTAGTTGAAGTCTCCTATCACCACCAAGTAACGTGCTTAGGATGATTTTGTTAGTAGTTTAAAAAAAAGTCTCATCCACCTCTTCTTCCTGGCTAAGTAGTTTGTAGTAGATCCCTACCATGACATCATCCTTGTTTTTTACCCATTTGATCCTTACCCCGAAGACTTTCAACAAGTCTGTCTCCCTATTTCCATCTTAACCTTGGTCCAGGTGCATACATTTTTAATATACAAGGCCATATCTCCTCCCTTTTTCCCCCTGCTTGTCCTTCCTGAGTAAGCTGTACCCTTTTGTACCAATATTGCACTCATGCATATTATCCCACCAAGTCTGTGATGCCAGCTATGTCATAGTTGTGTTTATTAACTGGCATTTCAAGTTCTTCTTGCTTATTTCCCATTCTTCTCGCATTAGTTTCCAGATATCTAAGATACTGATTTGATTTCCCCCTATGTCCCCCCCAGATTCCAACCCTTCTCCCAGGTCTCCATGTTTCGGACTTACCAGTGGGCTTCTGTCATCTGCCCTGTCGAAACTAGTTTAAAACCCTCCTCACTAGGTTAACCAGTCTGTATCCAAATATGCTCTTTCCCTTTCTCAATAGGGGGACCCCATCTCTACTTAGCAGTCCTTCTTCCCAGAACAGCATCCCATGATCAAGGAAACTTGATCACAACCCAGGGTTGTGAATTCAATCCTTGAGGGGGCCATTTGGGGATTGGTCCTGCTTTGAGCAGGGGGTTGGACTAGATGATCTTTTGAGGTCCCTTTCGACCCTAATAATCTATGATTCTATGAAACTGAAGCTGTCCTGGCAACACCATCCTTGCAGCTAGACATTCATCTCCAGGATGCATCTGTCTCTACCTGGGCCCCTACCCTTCACCGGAAGGATCCAAGAGAACACCAGTTGCACTCCAACTCCTTAACCCTTACTCCCAGAGCCCTGCAATCACTTGTGATCTGCTCAGGGTCACATCCATTGGTGCCCACATGAATGAGTAGCATGGGGTAAAAGTCTGAGGGCCAGATGATCTTCGACAATCCCTAAGTAAGGTCTCAAATACAGGCCCCTGGCAGGCAGCATACTTCCCATACAATACAAATATTTGTCTCCATGGTCTCTCAGGGTATATGTGTACTGCAGCTGGGACCGTACCTCCCTGCACAAGTAGACAGACTTGTGCAAGGTTGAGCTAACATGCTAAAAATAGCAGTGTGGACATTAAGGATCTGGTGGAGGCTCAAGCTACCCACCCAAGCTCAGATCCAGATGACGGGGTGGAGTTGAAACCAATGCTGTCACCTGACCTACAGTGTCCACAGTGCTATTTTTATATACTGTATATTTATAATTTTTATTAATTTTTCCAAATACAACATGTACCAAAATACCAGATTCATCATAATATACAAAATAAAGAAAATAGGATTAGGAAAAAGGGAAGGGAGAGGAAGCAACATGTTATTCAGGGTCTACATTAATCATAGCTGTCTAAAAGGTCAGCCAAATTGTCCTAAAGTTTTTGGATGTTCCCCTTCTGTGAAATGCCAGTCATTCATTAGCTGCAAGTTCAGCCATATCATTGAGTCAGGCATCAAGAACTGGTGGGGCTCACCACACTGCTATTTTTAGCACACTAGCTCTGGTCTGTTTACCCAGATTGGAAGGCTCATTCCCAGCTCCAGTGTAGATATGCCCACAAGTTTTTCAGAGCTGTTTATCTTTTACTAAATTATTTGTATAGCCAGTACATATTTCCAACATCTGGGTTGGACTGTGGGTAGAACTTGAAGAACCACAACCTTCTGCACATTAGCAGAATGCAACCAATATCTACCCCAATATATGGGGCCAAAATTAAGGATATTTTGTCACAAAATGGGTTGCTTAGTTATTTCATTATTGTGCATGGCTTCTCAATGAAGAGGTATTCTCAAAATGGAAGATTCAGTCTACATTTTTAAATTTGTGTACCTACATCCACATATAAATGTCTAAATCCAAGTGACCTGATCTTCAGAAGTGCTGAGCCCCTAGAACTCCTACTGAAGTCAGAGGAAAAAAAATCAATCCACTTTTATCCAAGTGCCTGAATTTAGATGCCAGAGTTTGAAAAAGTTGGCCACATACATTCATACTTAATGCAGGGTTTTTATTTTTTTCAAATTAAAAAAATGTTTTGATACCGTTATAAAATTGTCCTGCTCTGTCATGTATATCACCATGTTGGACTAATAGAAAAGAAGCAACATTTTATTATTTATTTAAATTTATAACAAAGAGGTAAAAGCACCTATGCTGGATGCTAGGTGGCTTTGAGCTCATTTTGAAAAATACAAGATCATAAAAAATAAATACAGAACACCAGCTGCTTCCTTAAAAACAGAAATATACCAAACAGATCTCAAATTAAGCAATATTCTGACAATACCCTACAGAGTCATTATGCCTCTTCTTCCCAAAAGCTTGTATTAAAAAAATGGCCTTATGGTGTACCCTGAAGCTCAACAGATCTTGCTTATTTTGGAACAAGCAAGGGGAGTGAATTTGAGAAGTTGAAAGTTCAAATGGATCACACTATCTTATATCAAGGAGGGTCCAGTTCAAGTGACTCCACTGCCCTCGACTGCATAAATATGGCCTAGGGAGACAGATAGCCTCTCAAATAGGTGAGCCACGATCATCTTTCAGTTTTGTAGGTCAGTGGTACCACCTTAAACTCCACCAAGATCAGAGTGCTGGTAACATACTCCTGGAGAGTTATACTGCTTACCAAGAAGGCTACCTCATTCTACATGAGCTTTTCGACCAAACCAGCCTCATTTTGGGAGTCACCCTTACATCCTTTTGGAGCACTGCCATTTATAGCATCCTAGACACATGATGTTGCACTTAAGCACATTTAGGGTTTCTGTAAATTCCCAATTAGCATCACTCAAGTGCTTCAGCCCATTTCCCCAAAGTTAAATGCAAATGGCTGTGGCTGTAAAATTTCACACTGTTTTTTGTTGCCAAGTTGAATGTTTTATTTAAAACTTGATTATGAGCTACTGCTGAGATGTCAATCAGAAATGCACTATACCAGGAGGACACCACAACCACCATGAAAACAAAAATGAATACCTACTTTCTTTAATACCATTAGTTGGCTGTAAAACCATTTCTTAGATTTTTCTACTTCAGTCCTGAGTGCTCATATCATCAATACTCAGATATGCTACTTTATGACACCAATCCACCATTTTCTTTTTAAGCTTGCTGCTTCTATAGGTACAGTCTATAACCCATTTTAAAATGCTATGATGGAATAGAATAATGTATAATTGTATTAACAAATATTCTTCAATGAATGCTTAAGTAAAAGTACTGTTGTATATACACAATTATAGGACTCAGATTTTCCCTTTTTTCTTGAAAATAACTTTAATTGTTTTGGGGGAATGGGATCTCTAACTATAATATTCAGATTCTATGCAACCCTCACCATTGATATATCTCGGCACTGTTCCAGAAGTGAATTAAAGCAACATGCCTAGTATCTGTCATGTGGGGGGGGGGTGGTTTCCTCTATTTCCCTCTCCATGGGAAATTTGTGTGTGTTGCATTATTTAAAAAAATTACTATATGTACATTGTGTGATATCCACATACATTACTATACATGTGGATTACACTGAAAGAGGGAAACAGACTAGAGCCTAAGTGGTGAAAATTTTGGGGGTGAAGCTGATCAACTATGCCCTAAAATAAGTGTATAATTCTTATGATATATCCATGTGGAAGACAAAATATCCAATCTTTGATTCCATCATAGCATCAATAAAATCTTGAATAAAAGATTTGTTTTGAGTAGTGGCTAGCTTTTTTCATACTATGAGCAGTGTTGCTCAGTTGATAAAGCACTGAATCAGGATTCAGGATAGGAGACCGGGGTTCTGTACTTGGCACTGCCACTGGTCTGCTGTGAGACCTTGGGCAAGTCACTTCTCCTTTCAGGCCTCCATTTCCCCTTGTACATGTCATATGCCTTGTCTATCATAATTATAAGTTCTTTGGGGAAGGGACCATCTCTGACTAAAATGTTGTACAATACATAGCACAATAAAGCCACATATCTTGTTGGGACTGCAAGTGCTACATTAATACAAATACTAAATAATCATTACTGTCTGTATCCATTCTGTATCTGATTAGAACTCCTCTCATTATGAGGAAATTGATCATTTTCAGAGGGGAAAAAAATCACTTGGATTTGACTCAAACTGTCTGCTACCATGATAGCAAAACAATATTGTATGAGGACAAATGCTAGGTTGTCTCTATTTCTATTTCAGCCAGCTGTGCTCTCTGAAATATTGAAGGTGCCAGAAAAGTTTCATACCATAAACTGAAAGGTATTCAGTGCCTCCTGTGAGGTGCTGAGTTTTCCAAAGTGCCATTGACTAAAAATCATTTACTGCAATGGGAGCTAAAAGAATTCAGCACTTTATAGGAAACCATTCAGCTTCTTGTAGAACTGGATTATAAGACTGTGAAGTGTTTATGGCCAAGGAATATGCATGACACTTTGTAAAGCACCATATATAGTAAGTTTACAGAATCATAGAATATTAGAGTTGGAAGGGACCTCAGGAGGTCATTTAGTCCAACTCCCTGCTCAAATATGGGCCAATCCCAAAACAGATTTTTACCCCAGTTCCCTTAATGGCCTCCTCAAGGACTGAACTCACAACCCTAAATTTAGTAGGCCAATACTCAAATCACTGAGCTATGCCTTCCCCAGACCATTCATAAATATTAATCATAGTGTATAATGAAATTACTTTAATCTGAAAACTTCATATTCTTGGTCCAGATGCAGAAGAGAATTACTTTGGAAAGTTTGAAGAAAATTGGCTCAGTCATTTGTGAGGCATAAGGTAATAAAAATTTAACATTTCTGTCTTTTTGCAAAAAGTTAACCTTTTCTGATCACTCATAACTCAAAAAGGGCTGGTTTTGATTTCAGGCTAGACAAATCCAGTTTGTCTACAACAGCTAGGATGACCTTTTTTGCTCCCTCTCATTTAAAGAAAATATTGATTTGTTCAGCAGTGAAAATAGAACAGACATCTACTCCATATTATGCAAAGAATAAAGGACACAGAATGATGATGTCTGCATACAAAACACAAGAATAAAGTAAAAAAGTATAGATTCTAAAGAGTAGCAAAGACAACATAATGGTGACATATATCAGTTTAATTAGGGAGTGATCATAAAGTGGAAGAGAAACTTTCAAGTGTTCTCAGTTAGCAACTGCAATGGCTGGGGCATAGGCAGCAGGGACAATAATGTCCATTGGGCTGGGATTGAAGGCAGGAGTCCAGACTAGTTACCAAGATGCATCAGGAGACAGGTACCAAAGTCAAACCAGGCTGGGGTTGAAGGCAGGAATCAGTTGCAAGATAGAGCAAAAGATGAGGTCTGCAGTAATAGCAAGCCAGAATCTACATTGTTGCTCAGGCAACTCCCTGGTTTATAAATATTTGGTGTGGAGAGTTCTGTCACTCTGATCTGTTCAGACAGTACTTCCTACAGTACTTAACCCTCCGGCAATTGTTGGATGCTACTTTGCCAGGTCTGTTGGTGTTTTGAAGGCATCAGTCACTCAAGGTGCCATAACCTTGCATTCCAGACCTGTGGATCCTTACAGTGGCATGCTGTTATCCCATTAACGTTGAAGTCAGTAGACAGAATTGGTTCCCAGCAAAATCTTTCTAAGTTGTTATAATTAGGATTGGTATTAAGCAGAATCTATTGTATTATTACGGTTTCTTATACAGATAAAGGGTCATGAAGAAATCTTGTGTCTGGCCTCCTTAATGATATTCTTTTTTTAATGAGACTACATTGAGAACATGAAGTAATTCAAGTTTTGAAAGCTGGCCAGTTTGTCAAATTTCCAATATTTTGTAATATTTGTTTTGGCTGCTAATAAAGCCAGATGTATAAATTTCCTGAAGCATGTGTTGTGTGCAAGCTCATTTATACCTTGAAACAGACACATGAGGCAAGAAGGAATGATGGTAGAACTCAGAATCTCACTGACAGCACGGGCAACAACATTCAATACGAGTCCAGTTCTTCTCCCATTAAACTTTTTGAGAATTTGGCTGTTGACTTTAATAGGCCATACCGCAGCTCCTGAAAAAAAGGGCCATTTATATTTTGAACATTTGGATGACAATTTATAATGAAATGAAGTCATTTTCACTGGATCATAATATGTGCAGATAATAGTTTATCACATTGTGTCCCATTCAATAGCTGAAACAAGTTTTCTCATTTCCCGCCTAAAGTGTTTACTGTATATCAGCACCTCACAATATAGGTCAGGTCCGGTCGAATTACGCAAGTCTCATTTTTCCTAGCCACTATTTTGACCTGGCAGCTAAGCTTAACCCCATCCTCTCCTCCACCTACACCCACTTTTGCTACATATGAAGCTATGGAAAAGACTTTTCAAACACTGTCATATTAGAATTATGTCCAGAGTTACAGCTAGTGTTTTGTCAAATGTGGTAACCAAAATGTCTCACAATTGGTCATAAAGGGGTAGACACTTTGCAGAAAGGCTAATCTTTACTTCCCTGTAAATTATTTGATCTTGGCTCCTTATTTTATATATTTGCTGTTAAGATGTCAGGGTGAACCTTGAGGGCCACCCAGTCTTCTTTTTTTGTTGTTGTTTTTATTAGAAGATTTGCCCATCACCCAATCCCATATTTATACCCTCTCCCTCACAGCCCCTCGTCACTATGATCTTGCCTCACTCAGGTCAAATAGAATATACTTCAGAGTCTTTTAATGCTACTACCTGGAGCTGCTCCTCAATCCACCAAGGCAATCTCTGCATTCAGATATGAGTTGTTCCCATACCTTACAAGCCAATCACCTGAAGTTGAAGTGGCCTTGCATTTAGGACCCTCTCTCAGCTCCCCACTACTCGTCTCCCCCTCCAGCCTTCTGATATCTCTGCACAATAAAACTTCATAATTTCACTCTCCTCTTGTGCTGTAGCTCTGGAGAAGAGCAGAGATTAGCTGGGTTCCCCTGAACTCTGGCTCCAAGGGATAGTGAGAAATTAGTGATTAGTTTCATTTTGAAAACTTGTTACATAAAAAGTACAGCAGTGAGGGACACAGGCAGATTCAAAGTGGGGAAGAAGTCAAAAAGAAGAGACAATGGAGGGGGCTAGTTACTTTCAACCTTCTCTCAGCTTTCTAGCACTTCAGGAATGCTCGAGTTCTTCATTATAAAATCATGACTGGTGTTATAAAATCATGACTAGTGTGGAGAAAGTAGATAAGGAAGTGTTATTTACTCCTTCTCATAACACAAGAACTGAGTCACCAAATGAAATTAATAGGCAGCAGGTTTAAAACAAACAAAAGGAAATATTTCTTCACACAACACACAGTCAACCTGTGGAACCCCTTGCCAGAGGATGTTGTGAAGGCCAAGACTATAACAGGGTTCAAAAAAGAACTAAAGTTCATGGAAGATAAGTCAATCAATGGCTATTAGCCAGGATTGGCAGAGATGGTGTCCCTAGCCTCTGTTTGCCAGAAGCTGGGAATGGACGACAGGGGATGGATCACTTGATGATTACCTGTTCTGTTCATTCCCACTTGTGCACGTGACATTGACCACTGTTGAAAGACAGGATACTGAGCTAGATGGACCTTTGGTCTGACCCAGTATGACCATGCTTATGTTCTTATGTTCATTCACTTCTGACCTCAGTACTCGGATTTGCCTGAAACACATGGCCAGAGCAAAGAGCCAAGCCTTCAGCAAGGGAGAGCTCTGCATAACACACACACCTATTTAGCTCTCAGTTCAGACCATCTGTTCCAGATGGAGTGAGAAATGCTTATGAGGAGAGTAACTGAGGAAGGAAAGTACAGGCAGTAAATGGCTCTCCCATAGCATTGCCAGGGTGAGGTGGGTGAGGAAAGGGAGATCTGGGCAGTACTGGAAGTAGGTGGAAAAGCAGAAAACCAAATCCAAATTCTCCAGTATAGAGCAAGTCTCCTTCAGTTCTATGGCTAAAATTTAGCCCCTTTGAATTCCCTCCTGCAAAGAACTCAGCAATTTTTTTTTTTACCAGTGTTCTCATCCCTTGCTGGCCAAGGGACTGAGACCAGACCCAAACAATTAAACCCAGATCTGATAAGGTGAATCTCCTTTGAGTGTCAAACTAATAGAAGCCAGTCCTGAACCACTCAAATCAATGAGAGATTTGCTATTGACTTCACTGTGAGCAGGATCTCACAAAATTACTTTGTATTGAACCCCTCCTTCTGCACTCACTCTGTCACATGTAACCTGTCCACTCATCCTCAATTATCTTCTCCACACAACCTTTTCATCTTGATTTTTCCTCCCTGGCTCCCATCCTCCCACACTGGTTACCACTTCCATCTCTGCCTCCTCACTCCCACTTATACATGGATGCTGCCCACCTCCAAGGATACCAATCTACCCCTACTATCTAAGATACTTATAGAGCACCTATCTGAGTACATAATCTTTTAGAGTATATTTCCTCACAACATCTCTGCTAGTATCATCTCCTGGGCCCTAATCACTGGGCCATAGGATCTTCTGATGGGGGCCTCCCTCAATCTCTCCTGTTGAAGTCATTCTACTTTGCGTTAAATAATTAAATATTAATTGGGCTAGAGACAGAGTGAGAATGACTCTTCAACACACAGATTAGAGAATGCCCCTGAGAGTTGGGGGATCCCTGTTCAAATCCCATCTCCTCATCAGACAGAAGGAGGAATTGAGCTGGGGTCTCCCATATCTAGGGTAACTACCGTACCCATTGGACTAAAGGTTATAAAGGAGAGGTTGCTGCCACCCCCTCCCTTGGCTATTTTGTGTGGATAGGCATGCTCAGACCACACCTACTGGATCAGACCCGCAGGTTAGTTAGGTAGGGCAACACCTATCTCCAGCTTAGGTTAAAACTTCCCCAAGATACAAATCCTTTCCTTGTCCTTGGATGGTATTGCTGCCACCACCAGGTGATTTACACAAAAATTCAGGAAAAGGGTCACATATTCCCCAAAATATACCCCCAAATCAATCAGGTTCTTAAAGGAAGAACTTTATTTAATGAAAAAGTAAAAGAATCACACCTACAAAAATCAGGATGGAAGGTAACTTTACAGGGCAATAAAAACATTTAAAACACAGACAATTCCCCTCAAGGCTCAGCTTCAAAGCTACAAAAAACAGGAATAAAACTCCCTCTTAGCATAGGTGAAATTCATAAGCTGAAACAAAAGATAATCAAATGCATTTCCTTGCCCTTACTTACAATTTTTGTAATATTAGATGGATCATTTCAGGTATGTTTTCACGAGATGTTTTACCTGCCTGCTCTCTCTGTCCATCTGGAGAGGGAACAAACAAAGAGAGCCCAAACAAAACCTTTCCCCCACCCCTCCAGATTTGAAAGTATCTTCTTTCCTTATTGGTCCTTTTGGTCAGGTGCCAACCAGGTTATTTGAGCTTCTTAACCTCTTACAAGTAAAGTGATTTAGAACAGCTTCCCCTTGAGGGATTCTACCCTTATCTCTATTTTTATGACAAATGCACATGCACAGAGGCAGAAATTTAGATGCCAAGGGACCTTCTTCAGCAAAAAGTTGTGCATCGGCTGGTGGGGGGAGGAGGGGGGTTGTGGATTATACTAACTCCAGCCAGGATTTAAGCATCTAAGTAACTTGCAAGAGGTGTCCCAGGAAGTCTGTG
The DNA here is from genome assembly GCF_003597395.2 of Chelonoidis abingdonii. Classification (NCBI taxonomy): domain Eukaryota; kingdom Metazoa; phylum Chordata; order Testudines; family Testudinidae; genus Chelonoidis; species Chelonoidis abingdonii. The sequence continues at coordinate 80,290,368 of NC_133771.1, read as the reverse complement.
GCAGTACAGACACCTGAACCTACATCTACTGAATCCCAAACTAATGTTCTAATCCCAGGACCATTCTTTCTCTCCACTTCCTCTTTATTACTTAAACTAGGATGGACCAACCACCTCCCTTTCTCCACACAAACCTGGTAGCTTGAATACTTGTGGCAGAGACAGCACAGCATGCACCCATGCATGCCTAAAATGTGTCACTCCTGATGTAGGAGAGTTATTAAGCAAGGGAAGGAGTTCCTTTGGGTTGAAAGATGGCATTATTTTATATTTACTTGCCATTGTACTGGAGGTTTTGATTGTTGGTTGCTAAGGTTCTGTAATTTGCATAAATAAAGTTCCTTTAATGGTTGCACAGCAGGTTTTTGATGTAAAATAGTAATAGTCAAAGGGCATTGATTTCGTGAAAGCTATATGTGCTTTCAGAGAATATTGCAGTGAAATTGTTACATTTATACCTTAGCATCTGCTGACCTTGAAAAATATTTTTAAGATATACATTTTAAATAAAGTTTTATGTTGTTACCACAATTACTATTTTCCCTTCTTTACATTTATTGTCTTCCACGAATAAATGTTTTCTTCTGATTTTTAGGTGTCATCTCGTCAGTCTATATGCCATGAATGAAGAATGCCATACATGCGTTACAGACTAGAAAGCTGTCTCTACCTACTGCTTCCCAAATCCTGCTCTATCAACATGATGCACTGGAATAATCTTGCTAGGGTGTCACTGTGAAGCAAGGTAAAATCATGATATGGATATGCACAGCCACCACAGTCATTTTGAATCCCAGATAAGATTTAAACTAATAGCACTGACAACAGAATTTTTCTGCAAAAAGTTATAATATTCAGGGCACAACTGGAATCTTGGTTATATTTTGTTAACTGTGTTCAATTTACTGCTATTGGTGATATGTCCCTTTTATGAATTCCATTTGTATTTTTAAGGATCCTGTGCCACTGTACTTGTTACCATTGTGTGTAATGGAGTGTGTATGATTTATAGGACAGAATATTTATACTGTCTCATTGTTGGTATGCAGAGCAGAGTACCAAAAGAAAAGAGGGCTGATGTATGGATGGCGTATGAGAGAGACAGAGAAAGAAAGGGAAAACACTGCTGACTGTCAGAAAAGAGAAAGTGGATGTTCCTGCACAAACTGTTACTTTGTAGAGTATTTTCTGATAATACCACTACAGACTTGCATATTTAGCTATGTTCCTTGAGCAAATCCATCCAACACCAGATCTTCAAAATTTACCTTGTCTATAGAACAATAGTATATTACTGCCCTATAATCATTACTTATACAGAGTCATAAAGGTATATGTCCCTTTACAGTCAAATATAAGACTAAGTCTCCATGCTGAATAGTTTACAATCTATGGCCCCAATCCCGTAACCTGATGAATGTAAATGAACTCTGCCTGTATGTGGAAACCCATTAACTTCAGTACAAGTCCACATGGAAATAAGGTTCCACACACCAGATTGCAGGTTCGAGGAAGAGAGTATGAGGGATACAGCAATAGGATCACGAGACTCCTTCTATTAGTAATGCAGTCAGCTTTAGAATTCCGTAATGGGTTAATGCTTTTTTACTGAGGTAAGACTAAGACTTACAGGTTTCACGGAAGAAGTGTGTTTTAATGACATATTAAAGCGGGAAGAAAGTGAAGACAGGGAGGGACTGGGTCAGGCAGAGGGTTTTAAGCACAGCAGATCAGCTAAAAGAAGGCACAGAGATGGGAATGCGAGAAGAAAACAAAGAGATGGTTGGGTTGAGTGAAACAAAGCAAGTGATAGGAAATAGAAAGACATCAGAACACAGAAGTTCATACGAGATATGTTGTAAAGACAAGAATGAAGAATATAAATAAGCATTTATAGAGAGTTCTCTCTCTCTAACCTGCTAAATCTATGTTAAATGCACAGTTCTTGCAACTGGTCCAAAAATACATGGGGATTCCTCTTGACAGTGCTTAAAGGTGACCCTTTGTGCTACAGTCAGAACAATCAACTACCATTTGCTTCCAGAAAGAGGGGTCAGCTATAAGACTGAAGATACTGAAACCATAGGATGGAAACAAATATCTTCAGGATGATACCTCACAGAAAATATTCCAGAGGAGCTTGTTTCATTTTTAACTATATTCTACGTGGGAATGTATCCAAAAATTCACCTGATGACATCTCCCATACTCATTATCTGAACGCCACTAGGGACAAATTTTTGATACTAAGAAAGAGTTTTACAATTTTTCATTTAATCAGTTTTTTCATATATGAATTTTATTACATATCCAAATTTTGAATATATTGAAAATGTTGCCAGTTGCAGACCAAGACCTGAGGCCAGAGGTCGTCACAACTGTTCCATCTGACCCTTTATTTGCAATGAAGATTAAAGCTGAAATATATTTGAGAATCCTCATGCACATAGATAAAGCACAAGTTCTGTTGCGTAAGTAGCTTATTTGTGACTAAACCCTCATGCACTAATGTTTGGTCACTTTCCAAGGGCCCTAGGCCTGTTATGATACCCTGGGTCTATACTACACAAGTACAGCATATCCTCTGGAAGTCCCAGAATCCATGACTTCAGCAAGACCACAGATGTATTCATAATTATAGGTTAGATGCTATCTGAACTGTTTGTCTAATGGACACACCAATATTTGTTGTATAGCTAGATTAAAGAATATTTATTTCAAGTTTACAAATGCTTGTTTAATCGGAACCCAAAATCATCATCTGAAATTTGGCTCAGCTCTATTCTCTCTTTGATGATCGTAGGCCAGCTGGGGATCAGTGTCAATAAAGCATTTTGCTGTGCTAAAATCTCTTTAATAAGGAGGAGGAAGTGATTATTACACCATTCCAAGTGATGTGCCATTTTGCATCTGTTTCTTCTTGTTCAGATCATTCACCCCGCAGTACTTAGTGTCAGTGGTTAAAAGAACAGATGAGAAAACTGAACTATTTGTAACTATGATCTACCAAATCCAGTCTCCCATCATAAATTGTTCCATTTAATTTAATCTCATACAGTTCTTCTTTAGTTTCTGATTATTCAAGATGACACACGCTCCCCCAGTGGTCTCACATACATGCTGACTAGGAAAAGTGACGGGTTTAGCCCTAGTGATGAGAACGAGTAGCTGCTTATCTTAACACTTAAAGCTCCACTGTATAACAGGTGTCATTTGCTAGGGTGCAGTTCACCAAGGCCAAATTTTCATAGTCCATATGCTCCATTATGTCTTCCCCTTACTCCCAGACTTAGCAGGATATAATTGTTGGAATCTCCCATTGTGGTCGATGAACAAGAGTCAATTTGTTTCAGTGCATCTTCTTATGTTCAGGTAAACCGATGAGGAACCTGCAGATACATCCACACATCAGCAGACATGGCTGCATTTTTTTGCCACAGCCTGCTTTCTTGGTTCATGCTTCTTGTTGGCTATTTCTGTTCTGCTATTCTTGATGGTTTTAACCACAGAACAACAAGTCTGCCAACATCCTCTCTTCTTTCATAGAATCATAGAATATCAGAGTTGGAAAAGACCTCAGGAGGTCATCTAGTCCAATCCCCTGCTCAAAGCGGGACCAACACCAACTAAATTATCCCAGCCAGGGCTTTGTCAAGCCAGGCCTTAAAAACTTCTAAGATTGAAGATTCCACCACCTCCCTAGGTAACCCATTCCAGCGCTTCACCCTTCTCCCAGTGAAATAGTGTTTCTTAATATCCATCCTAGACCTCCCCCACTGCAACTTGAGACCATTGCTTCTTGTTCTGTCATCTGCCACCACTGAGAACAGACAGCCTCGCTCCTCTTTAGAACCCCCTTCAGGTATCAAGTATCAGAGGGGTAGCCTGTTAGTCTGGATCTGTAAAAGCAGCAAAGAATCCTGGCAACCTTGTAGACTAACAGCATATTGGAGCATCCGAAAAAATGGTATTCACCTCAAAAGCTCATGCTCCAATATGTCTGTTAGTCTTTGCTGCCTTCAGGTAGTTGAAGGCTGCTATCAAATCCTCCTCACTCTTCTCATTTGCAGACTAAACAACCCAGTTTCTCAGCCTTTCTTGTAAGTCATGTTGCCCCAGTCCTCTAATCATTTTCATTGCCCCCTGCTGGATTCTCCAATTTTTTCCACATCTATTCTGTAATGGTGGGGGCCAAAACTGGATGCAATACTCCAGGTGTGGCCCTCACCATGCCGAATAGGGAGGGATAATCACTTCCTTGATCTGCTGGCAATGCTCCTACTAATGCAGCGCAATATGCCATTGGCCTTCTTGGCAACGAGGGCACACTGCTGATCTCATATCCAGCTTCTCATCCACGTAATCCCCAGTTTCTTTTGCTGCAAGTACGCTGCTTAGCCAGTCAGTCTCCAGCCTATAGCGTGAAGAATTCTTCTGTCTAATCAGGACTCGCACTTGTCCTTTGTTGAACCTCATCAGATCTTCTTTTGGCCCAAACCTCATTGTTGGCCTCTGAGCGCTATGCACCCCGCGCATCATTACCTCTCTCCACAAGCTTAATTGCATCTCTGCAGCACAATTGCTGGAGGGATGCATCTACATATCCCATCCATTCCAGATTCATCCCTGATAAAGGATATCTGAAATCAAAAAACCCGGCCCCCGAGGACCTAGACCCTGGGGCACTCTGCCTTGATAACCACTCGCCAACTAGACAATAAGGCAATTAGATCACTACCCCTTGATAGCCAACTAATCGTAAGCCCTTTCTGTTCACCTTATAGTCCATTCATCCAATCCATACCTTTTTTAACTTGCTGGCAGAGAATACTGATGGAGACCAGTATAAAAGCTTTGCCAAAGTCTAAGATATATCAATACAAATCAATCTCTTTCCCAATAAAATCACGAAGCCAGTTATCTGCACCCTCACGACCGCAATTTTAAGTTGGTCCACGCCCTGATTGCCCTATATGGTGCATTCCATGTTTGATGTTTCCACTAAAATGGATATTTCCTTGAGTTGCTCTTCCTCATTCACTCTCTCAAGGGTCGATTGAAACTGTAGGGAAGTTCTGTAACGGATGCTGCTCCATATGTATTCCTTTGTGTCATGGATACTTGTATATGCTCGACGCTTGACAGAGTGGCTGTACTTTCCTTTGATTCTCTTTTTTCCACTTCCTTTTTCCAATTCACGGGGACCCACTCATCCATCCTCTGACTTTCGCTTTATCCAGTTTTCAATTAATACCAGGGGAGTGACCAATCGCCCCCCCAGATTGCTGCGACGCAACACCATCTAATTCAAAGATACACAATGGCCCTCCCCTCAGTCGCCTCTGCACTTATGCGAATGCTTTAGAAAATTCTGTCCGCATCGGACCAATCTTCGCCTACAAGCACAAACCACTTCAGGGCTATGCTTAATTCTGGACCATGGACTTGTACCAAACAATAATCCAAGGTCCTATAATTTTCTACAAGATAGTTTCTCCTTTAACAACACGCATTGTTTTGTGACCCATCGTTGTGCTTCAGCACGCTATCATTAGGGCTGCTCACCTCCTCCCCATACGTACAGTACTGCACAGTACCAGCAGTCTGTGAGCTGATCTTGTCTGTGAAGACCAAGGCAAAAAAAGCATTGAGTACTTCAGCTTTTTCCACATCATCTGTCACTATGTTGCCTCTCCAATTCAGTAAGGGTCCCACACTTTCCCTGACCTTCTTCTTGTTGCTATCACACCTGTAGAAACCCTTCTTCTTACCCTACATCCCTTGATAGCTGCAACTCCAGTTGTGCCTTGGCCTTCCTGATTAACCCTTCATGCTCAAGCAAATATTTTTATACTCCCCTATCATCTGTCCAAATTTCCACTTTTGTGGCTTCCTTTTGAGTTTAAGCTCACTGAAGATTTCACTGTTAAGCCAAGCTGCGCCTGCCATATTGCTACTCTTCTGCACTAGGATGGTTTGTTCTTGCACCTTCAAATAAGGCTTCTTTAAAATACAGCCAGCTTTCCTGGACTCCTCCCCACCTCATATTAGCTTCCCAGGGGATCCTGCCCATCAGTTCCCAAGGGAGTCTAAGTCTGCTTTTCTGAAGTCCCGTGTCCATATTTTGGTACTTTCATTTCTTCCTTTTGTGAGGATCCTTTAATCCTTTCCACCCCAGTATGGGGCTGGTATACAGCATCACACCTGGACGCTTACGCTAAACCATATAGTCAGGCCAGCAGTTACTCACACTAAATGATTTCAAAGACTGTTGGTGCATCCAACAGTGCTAGCATGGACATTTGACTTCCATCTATACCAATGAGGAGATTGTCCATCAGAATGACAGCCATACTTTGCATGCCACTTCCAGCCTAAAGTCACACTAGAAGTGATCCAAGATGTTGTAGGGTGTAAGGTGCTGCTGAACTTGGCCCAAAGGAATCAGGGTGGAAAACAGTGGAAGATTTTAGGACCCTGTATGTGGACTCTAATATTGAACCCTGTTGCATCTGTCCCAGTTCGTTAGAAACAGGAACAACAGGTTGAATGAGCAGGAACAGTAAAGAGAACCTCACATTCCCATGACAAGGAAGAATCATTCTATTCAGGTTCTGACACCACACCCATCACCATGGCATCTGAGTGTCAAACTATTATTCATTAGCAGATGTCTGACAGGGTTGAAAGAACAAGACCAAGCTCCATATCTTCGGCATGGGTTGGGGCTACTATAGGGAAATTTAAAGTAAAAAAAAAATTTATACTGAGCAAACACACTCATGTTCACTATTTGTTCTGTTCATTTCTACTGTCCATACACGTCCATTTGATTTTCCACTACACTTCCCCTTTTGTCAAATGATTTGATATATATCAGCTGCTTCAATCACATCACAGTCATTTCATTTCACAATGCGACACAGCATGATGTAATGGAGCTTAAACAATTATACTCTGTATGGCTGTACAAAGAAGTTTTCTAGTTATTTTCAAAGTGGAGCTGAATGACTTCCAAAGTATCCATCTATCCTTTCTGTTTCTCTAAAGCCATCCGTCAGAGAGATATCCTCCCCATCCCCAGAAGGAAAGGACAAGACACTTTTCTCTTGCCCTAAGCAGCTGTAATAGAGTGAAATTGTCATGGTTTTCCACTGGACTGAATTATATAGTCATCTGAATCTAAACAAAGAGGTTCTAAAGAGTTTCAATAATGTGTCTTGAATGACATACAAAGTGTTATCTAGCAAATGTATTTTTAAAATTGTTTTCCCAGACACATGCCATCAATTGCTGGAGTTGGAGGGAGGAAAAGAGGAAAACAGCTATATTCACATACAGGCAGCTGTACAAGGCATGTGAAATAAGACTGTGTAACTGGGCTGAATTGTTTAATTGTTTGCTTGACACTGGACAAAATTCAGACCTGGTGTAACAAGGCAAACTGAAATGGATGGCAGTTTGGATCCTTTTACACAAGGGTTGAATTTGACCCATTGTATGCATTAGGTCTTTCGAGCTGTTTGATTCAAGAATGTTGTCATTGTGTTGAATGTAAATTTGTGGGTGTGTTTTGGATGAAATATTCCATGAGTCAATAGCGTTATTCAGACAAAATAGTAATCAATCATGCCTGGGTGAAGGAACTTTAACGGCCAACATGGTACCACTTGAGAAGTCTGTCAAAGATAACATTAATATGCAATAGTATTTTCAGCAGCAGATTCTTTCCTTTCTCTTACCACTGCAAAGCTTTTTTATTACAGCGCCAAAGCTTAGCATGCCCCATAACATTAACCTACTTTTCTTTAAATGTACTTTTAATGTAATAGTTGCATAATAATTCCCTTCTTTCAGCAAAGCCAGCCTCATTTTTAACTAACTCCACCCCTTTTACACATATCACTCTTCAAAACCACAGAAATGAGATTGAAACAATTGCACATAAGGAGTGAAGGGCTCCTCAGGGAATGTTAATGTATAAAAATATCACATACAATAGGTGGATTTTGAATGTAAGTGGTGTCTAAATGATTTGTGAATCAACTCTTACTATATGAACCATGCTAGCTCTGCTAAAGCAAAATTAATGGTTGACTGATCTAAGCATGTATTTGTGTTAATATCTGTTGTAGTTTCTCTACTGCTTTGTACTGATCATTGTCGTTTCTGTATCATATTCCACTATTAATTTTATTTGCTTATAATTTGAATGATACCTTTTTACTCTCCTTTAAAAGACCGGTTTTTGCTTTCCCCTCCTCATTAGCTGGAATCATACAAAAATGTATTTAAGGAAAGTAAAAATTTGCAAAAAAGTCACTTTTTGAACTCTTTCCAATCTCTTCACTTTTCAAGAGAAACCAAACCCAGACATTTAAAGTATTTCCATTAAAATTCTACCCCACAAATTTTATATCACTTTTATAGGACTAATAATATTTGTGCAGAATATTTCAGAATGGTAAGGTTACTTGAACATAAATACATACAAATATATTTATGTAAGGTCTTGTCTGACTGCTAAAACAGTACAATAAAATGCAATTATATATATATAAAATTAATATATAACCTTCCAGAGTGAAACCATTTGAAAAACATGGAAACTGATTACACTGAGTCCATGAACAATTAAAGCATTGTCAGTGGAAATGCATAAAAGTTTTATGATGGTTTGGATTAAGGAAATATATGACAACTGCTCTCAGTAAGCTGATCATTTAAATGAAATAAAATGGTAAGACTAGGCAAACTTAGCTCTGTTGATGGAAAAAGCTATTTGCTAGCAGGGTACTAGATATGAGGTATTGTAAAAGTAAATAGAACTGTTGGTAGAACATTTCTATCCTGATACGCAACAGGCTCTCTCACTGATCCATAGCGGTGCTTAGAGCCAAACAACAGGGAGAAAAAATTGACTATAATTATCTGTGCACTGAAACAAGAATTGTGGAAGGCTGTCTTTGTTTATAGGGGTAACTTCTGAGGATACATAGGGACTATGTACAAAGTTCCTATTTTCATAAACAGGATATTTGTCATGCCATACGTGAATAAAGAAAAAACTAGGTGGGTGAGACAATAACTTTTATTGGACTAATTTCCGTTAGTGAAAGAGACAAGCTTCTGAGCTCCTCCAGACTCACTACATTCCTTATTCTGGTCTGAAGATGAGCTCTGCGGATCTTGAAAACTTGTCTCTTTCACCAGCAAATATTGGTCCAATAAAAGATTATCTCATTCACCTTGTCTCGCTCATATCCTGGGACCAAAAGGGTTACAACACTGCAAATAACAATACACAAAGAAGTTGGGCAGCTGCTCCTCCCCCTTAAAAAAATGACAACTAGTATTACATGCCCTCTGACAACCAAATTTGATCCTATCTTCTAAGTCTTTGAAGAGTCCAATTTAAAAAAAACCTCAGTAGAAGTAGAGGTGTTGAGCTAGCATCTTTAGCCAAAAGATCACCAAGATAAACTGTGGACCAATCAGCCCCACTGGCATAAGGATATGTCACCAGGCTGAAGAAATGCGTATTGAGGATTGTGTGAGTCAAAGCAACAAGTGGAGAGCCATCTGAGCTGGAGGAGAGCTGAAAGAATGTTGGGGAAAAGAAGTTTGTGGGTCAGAGAGAGAGAGAGGGAAGAAACAAGTGTGTGAGAAGATGGAAGGAAACTAATAGAACAGGAAGGAGGAAAAGAACAAATGGGGAAGCAAAACAGAAGGGTGAAAATGAGGAGAAGGAAACAAACGGGGCAAATATAAGGAAAATAAAACCCAGAGAAGACAAGTGGAAAACAAATGGGCTAACCAAGGAAACGACGTCATAAGAAAAGGGACAGATTACACTGAAGTGGGAGACAATAAAGTGAGAAAAATACAATAGATCAGGGGGAAGCAATGGAAAAGAAAATAGAGCTGGGACAGTGTACTGGAGAGACAGTAGATTAGAATGAGGATTTATTAAAAACAGAACCCAATGTGTTAATTATAAAAACCATGGCAATTATTTTCCAAAATTCTAGACTAACCTACGCCTTTGTACTGTTTAAGGGTTTTCCTTTTTTTTTTTAATACTGAGACACTGGATACTTATGCTGTTATTAGTGTCCACTGTCCTAATACTTAGATAGTAAAAATATTGCCCAAACAATTACAACAATCAAAGTCCATGAAACTAGTGCTCAGCTACTCACAGGATCAGATCCTTACTCTCCTTGAAGGAAGTCTTGTGTAGTTAGGTATGTGTAAACCAATCTGTTTTTTTAATTTGATTCACTGATGAGAGTTCAAACACATTAGATTCCCTCACAAAATTATGTTTGATAGTGGAGATTCAGAAGATTGTCATTGACAATGCAGCAGCAATCTCAAGATTTTATACCATCCTGTAAATAGTACCTGAAATAGTAGGTCCAAAGTGCTACATAGCCAGTTGAGTAAAAACCTTCTGGCATATTCAATACCTGACTAAAACCAACTGGTTTTATATGTTCCCTAAATTGTCACTTTCTGAGTCATGCAGTAATCATTCAGGATGTACAATTAGACATGAACCATATGAATAGAGATCTAGATTCTTAATATAGGGTAACTTAGATGATGAGTGCCTATCAGAATTCTGTCCATAATGATAAGTACAAAATTCAATACAGAATTGTTGGACTTTTACCTAATTATTTACAGAAGTCCAATAGCATTGTCAATTGTATTTTAAAATAGAAAGGTTCTGTGGATGCATGTCTGGGATAAAAATCAATTCTACAACCACAAACAGTATTGATATAATTCAGTTTGGTATGTCTGTCCCCCTTGTTAAAAGCAATGAGTCACCTCTTACAGGGTTGTGGATACTTGTTCTTGCTAATGAAGACTCCATGCCTTACCAAGGTTTGAATCATCCAGTGTCCAAAGGTGTTCAGTCCATGGTTAACAGTTTGTTTTCTCCTCATTCATCGTCTTGAAGAATAACCAAAAATGAGGTTATGACTGCTTCATCTAACCTTGAAGTGACAAGGGCAGCATTAACAATTTAATCTCCTTAAGGAGCTGAGCCACTAATCATTTAGAATTTCCAATATATCAAGCTATCTCGAAGACAAAAAAGTCTCAGAGCTTTTATATTGATTCCCAGGTAACACTTTTAAAAAGAGATCTTTACCTGGTTGAATTAGCTATCCCTTTGGTGGAAGAGCTGGATAGTCTAAATAAGAGAATTTAAATTCCTCATAGTAGCTTTACTTTATTAAGGAGGCATATTCTCTTCAGTTTCTTTATAAAAGAAGCTAATCTCAGACTCACTGAAATCTTTCAGAACTTTTAAGATACAGTAAATTGACACTGGAATTAATATGTACCAAATCTTTAAGACGGGAAACATAAAGTCAATGGAATGCATAGCTTGGATTTTTCTCTGCATTTTAAAGTTCCTTTGTATGAGAATACCAGGTATCCTTTTCATGGTCATGGGTATTTGATGGACATTTTCCTTAAATTATTATGGTCATGATACATTTATGAGTGAAAAATCAGAAAATAAGATCATGCATCAATCTGACCAATTATTGATGCCAAACTCAACCTCCTACTCTTCCACTCCTTCCACAAGTATGCTAACACTTTCTTCCAAACTAGACAGGAATGCCGTCCCTGAAACATTCTGAAAGGCTACTTCCCATCCCTGCTTCCGAAATCCTTCACAAGATCCATTTCTACCATATGACATTGATAAAGAAATTGGCCAATATTTAACAGCAACAATGAATCTGGGACAGGTGGCTGAAGGGTCACTGAAGAAACAATATGTATTTGTTTATGTAATTAATGAAAAACAAAAGTTAAAAATAGTAAGTGTATACAATGTACACAGAGATTGTATTAGAAGTGGAGCTGGTAGCACCACCTAATACAGGGGTCAGCAACCTTCGGCACACGGTCCATCAGGGTAATCCACTGGCTGGCTGTGAGACATTTTGTTCACGTTGACTGTCCGCAGACACACTCCCTCACAGCTCCCAGTGGCTGCGGTTCACCATTCCCAGCCAATGGGAGCCGCAGGAAGTGATAGCCGGCACGTTCCTGTGGCCTGTGCTGCTTCCCACAGCTCCCGTTGGCTGGGAACAGCGAACCACAGCCACTGGGAGCTGCAGTGGGCCGTTCCTGTGGATGATCAACATAAACAAAATGTCTCGTGTCCCGCCAGTGGGTTACCCTGATGGGCCACATGCCGAAGGTTGCCGACCCCTGACCTAATATTAAAGTTGGCCAACACTTCCCATTATAAGACTGTTTCCATATGCTTATAACTTTACCAAAGTTTTATTGTTTTGACTCAAATTTTCTAAGTAAAGTGCCTCCCCTCAGGCTCATTTTAATGTTTTTTTTCTTTTTTTCTTTTTTTTTTTTTAGCAGAGTGGAAGGGATGAAGACAAGGGAAAATTTCAGCCAAAACAATTCAGCCATTTCTGGAAACAAGGCTAAGGAAAATAACGTTTTTCAGTGTTAAAAAAATCTTGTGACCTTTTCTTTAGAAAGCTCTAGTGCTCCTGTGCTTTAGAACAAGGACTTGAAATTTAGCAGGAGGGTGGCCTATGTGTCAGGAATGTGCATTTTGTTGTCCCCAAAAATCCAAACCATATTTGGCCAAGTTATAGGCTGATGAAAAATTGCAATTCAGACATACTTGATAGAGACTTGCACACATTTAACAGATACATTCTCTGAAGATTCTATACTAACTGGCCTGACACCATCCCCACAGAGTGAATACTGGGGAGTTGGGGAGATTGGGACTGGTTTGAGACTAGTATTTACTAGACAGAGAAGCTGGGACTCAGGTAAGGAGCCAGTGGTGCAAGAGACACAGGGACAAGCTGGAGCGGATGAACCAGTGCAGCTTTGCTACCACCACCACCTCTTGCTGTTACTGCATTGCTGTGTCCTTGGTCTGGTCAGATCCTGTCCAGTTTCACAGCACCACAACCACCTAATACAGCCATTAGTAATCACTCCATTAGAACTTCCTGCATATGGGATCACCTTTGCTTCTATCTCTCCTACCACTCTGCCCTTAGCCACAATACCATGTTCTGAGGTTCCATCACCTAGTGATTTCATCTTAGTGATTTCATTATATGGTGGGGAACTTCACTCCAGCTGTGCTCTGTGGGCTGTCTTTCACTGCAACCCTGTCTCCACATCAGGTCTAAGGCTCAGTTCATAGACTAGCTTATCAGTTTTCAGAGTAGCAGCCGTGTTAGTCTGTATCCACAAAAAGAACAAGAGTACTTGTGGCACCTTAGAGACTTACAAATTTATTTGAGCATAAGCTCTCATGGGCTATCGTCCACTTCATCGGATGCATAGAATGGAACATATAGTAAGGAGATATGTATACACATACAGAGGATGATGGTGTCTAATTTGCATATTAGTTCAAGTTCTGCAGTTTCTCATTGGAGTCTGTTTCTGAAGCTTTTCTGATTCAAAATTGCCACCTTAAGTCTGTTACTGAATTGACGGAGAGGTCGAAGTGTTCTCCTACTTGCTTTTGAATGTTATGATTCCTGATGTCAGATTTGTGTCCATTTATTCTTTTGGCTAGAGAATGTCCGGTTTGGCCAATGTACATGGCAGAGGGGCATTGCTGGCACATGATGGCATATATCACATTGGTAGATGTGCAGGTGAACGAGCCCCTGATGGTGTGGCTGATGTGATTAGGTACTATGATGGTATCACTTGAATAGATATGTGGACAGAGTTGGCATCGGGCTTTGTTGCAAGGATAGGTTCCTGGGTTAGTGTTTTTGTTCTGTGGTGTGAGGTTGCTGGTGAGTATTTGCTTCAGGTTGGGGAGCTGTCTGTAAGCGAGGACAGGTCTGTCTCACATGATCTGTGAGAGTGAAGGATCATCAGAAGCCCTCTACACCAACATTCCACACAAAGATGGACTACAAGCTATCAGGAACAGCATCACCAATAATGTCACGGCAAACCTGGTGGCTGAACTTTGTAACTTTGTCCTCACTCACAACTATTTCACAGTGTCAACTCTGTCCACATATCTATTCAAGTGACATGATCATAGGACCTAATCACATCAGCCATGCCATCAGGGGCTCATTCACCTGCACATCGACCAATGTGATATATGTCATTATGTGCCAGTAATGCCCCTCTGCCATGTACATTGGCCAAACCTCAGAACTCGAATTAATATGCAAATTAGTTTAGGCTTGAATACAGACTGGGAATGGCTTAGCCATTACACACATTGAATCTATTTCTCCATGTTAAGTATTCTCACACCTCTTGTCAAACTGTCTGTAATGGGCTATCTTGATTATCACAGCAAAAGTTTTTTTCCTCTTAATTAGCAGGACAACTTCCACCTTTTCACATTCTCTGTATGTGTATATGTATATATATATCTCCTTACTGTATGTTCCATTCTATGCATCTGAAAGCTTATGCTCAAATACATTTTAAATATGGAGATATACATATCATCTCAGAACTGGAAGGGACCCTGAAAGGTCATCAAGTCCAGTCCCTGGCTTTCACTAGCAGGACCAAGTACTGATTTTGCCCCAGATCCCTAAGTGTCCCCATTAAGCACTGAACTCACAACTGGAGGTTTAGCAGGCCAATGCTCAAATCACTGAGCTATCCCTCCCCCTGATTAGCCTCTAAGCTGCCACAAGTTCTTTTTGCAGCTTATCAGTGAGTCAGTTTCAGTGGACACTGAGAAGAAACAAGGACTCTTAATTGAGCCATGTTAGCTGTGTCTTTAAACTTTAGAGGGGACATGTCACAACCATCTCTCCCCCACCCCTTCACCCCATTTCACTTACATTTGGATTACTACCCCATACTTAATTAATGAGGTTTATGTTATGGTGACCCCTCCATTAGCGTATATGAAGTACAGTTCTGTTGATCTTTAGTCAGACAATAAGGGTAACAACATTTCATTATCCCTGCATCCATGATTTAAGTGCATTTTAATCCAAAACAGCCAAAATTGGCCACCTGGGCAAAGTAGGTGTAGGCCAAATTAAGGTCTGCTCATGAGTGCTCAAAAGATGGCAGGAGAGAGTCCATTCAAACTAATGGTTTACATACATACATACAAAAAAACCCTAGGACTTTACATATAAAAAGAGCATGATTAAGGTTGTGAAGTCAAGAATTCAAACATTAGGAAATTCCAGAAAAAAAAGGTTCACTGTGAAACCTTAATTTGTCCCTCTCGTGTGTATGCATTATGATACAGTCTTTCATTACATCATCACATCCTATGTTTTCCACAGGATCCTTGCCTCATTCACTGCATATGAGGATGAGAATTAATGAGCAGCCTTTCAATATTGTGTTTTCTCCTCATTGTTCAGTGTTACTGTTCACAATTTAAACCCTACTCTGAAGATAGAATTAATAATTTTCCAATAGCCTTTTCTATGGAATCAATCATACAACTGTGGCTCCAGGAAGAAGCCACAGTCTGCTCTCAACTGGTGCATATGTGTGGGATTTCCATCTTGTCCTCCACTCCAGGAAGGCTTTCTTAGAGGAAGGTAAAGGGGGTTGCACTCTAAGACAGTGGTTCTTAACCAGGGGTACATGTACCCCTGTGGGTACGCCAAGGTCTTCCAGGGGTTACATCAATTCATCTAGATATTTGCCTAGTTTTACAACAGGCTACATAAAAAGCACTAGCAAACTAAAATTTCGTACAGACGATGGTTTGTTGATACTGCTCTATATGCTATACACTGAAATGTAAGTACAATCTTTATATTCCAATTTATTTATTTTATAATTTTATTGTAACCATGAGAAAGTAAGTGATATTTCAATAATGCTGTGACACTTTTGTATTTTTATGTCTAATTTTGTAAGCAAGTAGTTTGAGGTGAAATTTGGGGTACACAGACAAATCAGAATCCTGAAAGGGATACAGTAATCTGGAAAGGTTGAGAGCCACTGTTCTAAGAAGCTTGGTTGAGGAAGCATGTGTTACTATGTAGTCATGCTGCTGTGGGAGATCCCCCAACTACCAGGATCTCTAGTAGAGAGGAGGCTAAAGAGCTCTTCTGGACTCAGCAAGCACTAAGTAGGCACACCTGTAAGGCTTGCTTTGCCTGGAAAGGAAGAAGCTTGAAA
Organism: Chelonoidis abingdonii; assembly: GCF_003597395.2. Classification (NCBI taxonomy): domain Eukaryota; kingdom Metazoa; phylum Chordata; order Testudines; family Testudinidae; genus Chelonoidis; species Chelonoidis abingdonii. The sequence goes on along the minus strand of NC_133771.1, from coordinate 80,274,195 downwards.
AGGGAAAGCCTGTCTCAGGAAAGGATAGTGAACAGGAAGAAAATTGCTGAGCCTCAGAGACTGCTGATCACAGAGACAGATCACCCAAGAGGGAGACAGTTGCAGGCCTCGCCACCCATTTCAGCTTCCATGGAACTGCTGCAACTTTCCAGCAGCTTATGAATAGGATCTTAGCCCACACCATCAGTATGCTGCATCCTACCTAGATGACATTGTTGTCTTCAGTCCTACTTGGGAAGATCACCAGCAGCACTTAAAGGCAGTGTTAAAGGCCCTCCAAGATGGGGGTCTTATGGCCAACCCTGCAAAATGTAGATTAGCTGTGACTGAATCATCTATTTGGGGTACTGCATAGGCAGAGGCCTCAGGAAACCAGCAGTCCACAAGTTACAGGCCCTACCATCATGCCCAATTCCCCAGATGAAGAGTCAAGTGAGGCATTTTCTCAGCATGGCAGTATATTACTGAAGGTTTATCCCCAGTTTTGCCTCAATCACAGCCTCTCCCCTTCATAGACCTCATATAAGGTAACAACTCCAAAAAGATCTGATGGGATGAGAAATGTGGGGAACCTTTAGTGAACTGAAAGTATGACTGCCTGATGCCCATGCTCTTCAGCCCCAATTTTTTCCATGAATTCATACTTCACACAGATGCCTCAGAAGTCTGACTTGGTGCCCTGTCCTCACAAAACTTCATAGGAGAAAAACATCCAATTCTGTACTCTGTAGGAAGCTATTCCCTAGAGAAAAGGCCTACTCAATTATTGAAAAGGAGGCACTAGTGACCAAGTGGACCATCAATTCCCTTGATCGCAGATCATGATCTTCTACACTGGATCCATACCCTGAAAGCCATGAACCTATGTATAACGTGATGGTGCCTTGCGCTACAACCCTATTGTTTCAGAATGCAACACTGGGTGGGAAAGAACCATACTAATGCCAAATTCTTTTCACAGGAAATCAGAGATGGAGACAATCTGCCCCAGGACTGCCTTTCCAATTTGAGGGTTGGGATTTGTGAAGGGGCACACCCTGACTCTTGTAGAGAGGAGGCTCATGAGCTCTTCTGGATTCAGCCAGCATTAACCAAGTCCATCTGTAAGGCTTGCTTTGCCCGGAGGGGAAAAGCTTAAAAAGGAACAGTCTAGAACAGGAAGAAAACTGATGGCCGTAGAGACAGATCAGCCAAGAGAGAGGCAGTTGCAGGCTTCACCACCCCGAGACTGCATAGATGAGGTATAAAGTGAGGTGACCCAGGAAGAGGGGGCTGGAGGCAGACCCTAATTAAAGACACTATGCCAGCTGATAAGCCAAGCCCCAAAGAGGCAACTCTAAAAAGACTGCCTACAAGACAGATCACCCTTGCCTTTCTTTTCTTCTACTCTCATAATCACCACCACCACCACCACCACCCTCCCCATGAAAAGAGAGAGAAAGAGATTTTTTTGGTTTGGTTTGGAGAACCCCTTGTGTGTGACAAACAGGGGAAGAACACTGTAAACAACTTAAATCATGGTCTGGTGGGGACTCAGGCATTCCCCAACACTCCCACAATCCTAAGCCTCCCAATGAAGCCTACCACCATTGTCATTCTTAACATCAAAGTCTATAAAATAAACCTCCACAGGTGGCAGGTACACTACTACCTTTGGGCAAGAGAATACTCCATAATCTTCCTGCAGGAGACTCTGTTCTGGCTGCTGAAGTCAGGTAGTGGCTAGAGTGGGGGGGCGCAAGGAGTATTTCAGCCACATCACGATCATCACCCCATCCAATGACTCAGTGTTCCCCCTAGGCCTATGGACAGAGGTGCTGGAGGTTGCCAAGGTCATGACAAAGTGCCAGCTGCACTTTTTGGTCCATGTGGAGGGGCTGATCATCAACATCATTAACATCTATGCCCTGATACCAGGCCCCCAGTCAGTGGCAGTGTTTGTCCTGTGCAGGCCCCTCCACAAAGCTCAATGCTAGAGACTTTACCAATGTTGCCAGTGTATTTGAAACACTTCTGAGTGGAGATACCCGGGGAAGCACGGTCTTATCAGGGACACCAAGTCTAAGCCTCTAGAGGTGATGCAGAGGTGTCACAGAACCACCATGATCCCACATTTTAGCGCTGCAGGATCTTACACCATTTTCCCCTTCAGCCTCTCCCCCCATTGGGTTGGCACCAGTCCAGGCTTGTTGGGTGCGTGTTGTGGAATTACCCCACCAAGTCTGGGGCTTGGACATAGGAAGCAGTCTCTCAAGTATGCTCTTCAGGGCATGGCGCATATCCACCTCCACCACATATCACCCCCAAACAGATAGAAAAACTCAACACATGAACTAAGTACTGGTGATTGAGGTGCTTCATAAATTTCCATGAAGATAACTGGTCCACACTGCTGCCATATTTAGAGTTTTCATATGATAATGCTGACCATACATCTATGGGTCAGAGCCCCTTCACCACCAATTATGGTTTCCACCCAGCGCTATCAGATGCCTCCCTGAGTCCTGCTTCCACTGCCTGGAGCCAACATATTCATCCTATTCAGGAAGAACTCAAGAACCAACTAGAAGAGGCAAAGGCGACCTACAAGAGACATGCAGACCATCGGCAACAAGAAGGTAAGAAGAAGCATTTATGGTAGGCCAAAGGGTGTGCCTTGCTGCCAAACACCTCCAGACCAGGTGATACTCCTGAAAATTGGACCACCTGTCCCTGGGACCCTTCCCGTTCTGTCAGGAGATTAACCCTGTTACCTTCAAACTCCAGATTCCACAGCTTTCTATGTTTCCTTTCTGAAGATCTACACTAAGAACCATTTTCCTGACCGAACCACACCACCACCTCCACCAGTCAAAATCCAGGGTCACAAGGAATACAAAGAGCATGCTATCCCGATTCCCAATGAAGTGCCGATATCAGGTTCTACTTGTGGGGGTGGTTCCAGACCATGGAGCTCTGGTGGTACTCAGGCTCTATCCTCCTACTGGGCCTGGGTTTGTGCGTTTCCCCAAGTTCTTTGGAGCTGGGCAGGAGGCCAAAGCTTGTCCTGGACCCCACAGTAAAAGCAAAGGTTCAGCTGTCATTCATGCTTTCTCCCCTCTGGGGTCAGACGACGGTGATCTAGGTTGGCCTGCATGGATTCTGGACTCGTTCTATAGGCTTTGGTGTGGAGGGTGGAGGTGTCAGGTCACTCTTCCTTCCACTCAGACAGCCAGGACTCATTGTTCAGGGCAAGGTCACTAAAGGCATCTAAGCCAATGAGGTTTTCAGTGCAGGATAGCTCATCTTTTACCTCATCATTGAGTCCCAACCAGAATTGATGAAGTTGGGCTTCCTCATTCCATTCATCGTTAGCTACAAGCCATCAGAAATGAGTGTCATAGGAAATGGCTGGCCCTTGCCCCTGGCAAAATTTCCAGTGGAAAGCCTCTCAGAGCAGATGTGGGTCATCAAAAATGGTCATGAAGACTTGAAGGAAGGCATTTAAGTCCAGGAGCACTGAGCTGTTCTACTCCAATAGTGGGGAGGCCCAATCAAGAGCTTCTCTGGAGAGCAGTCTGACTAGTAGCCCCACCTTAGTCTGGTCTGTGGGAATGGAGCAGGAAAAGCAGCCTGCACTGGTTCAGAAACCCCAGAATTCTACCAATTCCCATTAAAGCATTTGGGCAGTGGCACTGCAGGGGCTGATTCAGGCAATGAATGTTCTGTTTTGGTATATAATGTCAGTGCTTCTCCCTTTCAGCATGTCATCTGCTTCCATAGGGTCTGTGCACCACCTGAGCCTGCAACCGGGCTAATTGCTCACACACGTCTGTACTTTGCATGCACACTGCTTAGCTTGGGTCTGTAGTGTGAAGTATGCATGCATCTGAGCAATATATAAATTTTGGCAGCCTTATGCAGGGCCAGCTCCAGGCACCAGCCAAACAAGCTCATGCTTGGGGCGGCAGATTCTGAGGGGCAGCATTCCCTCGAGTCCCTTTTTTTCTTTTGCTTCGCCTTTTCGGCTGCCCTGCATGTTTTTCTCTTTTTCCTTTTTGGTTCACCACTCCGGCCGCCCTATAGGGGGCAGCGGCGTGGAGGAGGGGAGCACCCTCCAGGGAGCAGGCTGTGAGCTCCGTCTGCCCCAGCTGATGCCAGGTCTGTAGCAAGCCCGGCAGGGCAGCCCAAGTCCTTCCTTCCCCGCCGACCGGAGCAGCGCGGACCCCTCCTGGCAGGCAGCGCGGCGGAAGCCCTGGCCATTCTCCTTCAATTTCTCCCTACTCCCTCCCCCTGCCCTGGGCACATCTGCAGCACCAGGAGTCCTCCTGCACCCGCGTTCCGGCCGCCCTGCATGGTTTTTTTGCTCTGTCACTCTGGCTGCCCTGCAGGTTTGCCTTTTCTTTTCTTTTCTTTTTTTTTTTTTTTTGCTTTGGCACTCTGGCCACCCCGCAGGTTTGTGGTTTTTTTATTTTTATTTTTTTACTTGGGGCAGTAAAAAAGCCAAAGCCAGCCCTGGCTGTATGATGACATAACTTGTGTCTACCAAACTTTGTAGCATGCATAGATACAACCTTATTTTTGTCCAATCTGAGGTAAAATGTCCAAAGTGATGACACTTTTCTCTAAATTTATCCCACACACTAACAGATAGGAAACACAGGCCTGAAAGGATCATCCTAGTGCTTAACTATCCATATAGGTTAGGTATTCGGAAAAACTTGCTAACTAAGTCTCCCTTGCTGCATATTAAGCCCATTATTTCTGATCCTATCTTCAGAGGACAAGATCAACAATTTATCATTATCCTCTTTATAAGAGCCCTTAACATATTTGAAAACTTATCAGGTCCACCCACCCACCTCAGTCTTTTCTCAGGACTAAACATGCCCAGGTTTTTTAAACCTTTTATCATTTTTGTTGCTCTCCTCTGGACTCTCTCCAATTTGTCCACATCTTACCTAAAGTGTGGTGCCCAGAATCGGAAACAATATTCCAGCTGAGGTCTCACCTGAAAAGAGAGAGACAATTAGCTCCAGTGTCTTACATACAACACTCCTGTCAATATACCCCAGAATGATATTAGCCTTTTTCTGTCTGAAATAGTTAGACTTCTTGGAACCACAACTCCATCATATTGTTGACTTGTATTCAATATGTGGTCCACTTTACAACCCCCAGATCCTTTTAGCAGTACTACCCACCTAGCCAACTATTCCTCATTTTGTAGTTGTGCATTTGAATTTTCTTTCCTAACTGAAATTCACTAAAAAACGAGTGCAAAGTACTTCACCTTGTTTATTTCAGACCAATTCTCCAGTTTATCAAGGTCATTTTGAATTCTAATCTAGTGCTCCAAAGTGCTTGCTACCCCTTCCAGCTTGATGTCATCTCCAAATGTTATAAGCAGACTCCACTCCATTATGCAAGTCATTATTAAAATATTGACTGCTACCAGTCCTAACACTGATTCCTATGGAATCCCAATAAACACCATCTCAGTTTGACAGCAAACCATTGATAACTACTCTTTGAATATGGTCTTTCAGCTAGTCATTAAAGAGCTCCTGCTAGAAAGAATAATAAATGGTCAAAATTGTTCTATCTTTCCTTCACATTGGGAGAGTTTGCAGTTGTGCCTTTAATATTGCCTCCTTGAAGAAGTGACATCTCTTCACAATTCCTTTATTTCTTTGATTTTCTTTCCATGGGACTTTACTTACCAGTTTTCTGAGTTTGTTAAAGTGTGCTTTTTTTAAGTCCGTTGTTCTTATTCTGCTGTTTTCACTTCTTCTTTTCCTTAGAATCATGAAATCTGTCATTTCATGATCACTTTCATCCAGATTGCCTTGCCTCAGAGCCACCCAGAAGGGTGGGGACACAAGTGGGGCAATTTTCCCCAGGCCCCGCAGGGGCCCCCAAGAGAATATAGTATTCTATAGTATTGCAACTTTTTTTATGGAAGGGGCCCCCAAAATTGCTTTGTCCCAGGCCCCCTGAATCCTCTGGGCAGCCCTGCCTTGCCTGCACTTACAGACTGATTCTCATTTACACTAAGGCCTCGTCACACCATCTGGCAACACAAAGGGACACTGAAATGGATATAAATTACATGCCAGTGTGATGTAAAGAGACCTTAGTATCAGTGAGTCAGGATCTGGATTTTTTTAAACCCCTGGTTTAGCTGTCCCAGTGCAAACCCCTAGCATAGATGTAGTTTACATGAGTGCAATGCAGTTAATACTGGTGCAGCTTAGAGCTTGTGCAGACAGGGCCTCGGAATAGTTCAGCAATATTATTTAATATGAAATATACAGCAAGAGGGAAAACTGCTACTAATTGATTACTTATTTGTAAAGATAAATGAGGAAAGTATAGCATACTTTGTTTTAATGAACAGTCATTCATTCATTCATTCCTTATTTATCTTGTTCAGTAATAAACTGATAATAGTTTACTAAAGAATTAAAACAGAACATTTCTTTATTGTTTAAAGATTTTGGATGAAAAACTAAGAATATCAAAGACCGGAGAATGAAGGAGGAGTAGTGAGTACTGATCAATCAGTTATTTGTGTAGCACTTTGAATGATGTGACACTGTAAAAAGTACTAATTATTACAGAGAATATAATCAGTTATGTAGTAGTTGCACAGCCAACCATTTTGTACCAACCAGTAGATGTTATACCATATTGTTAATAGCAGAAGTAGCATCTTGGGGCAATATGTTACCAAGGATCTGCACTTGCTGCCGCCATTCATTTACTGTGAGATATTCTCCAGGATACAGGAACTTTTCCTGAACACAATGTAAAGTTTTGGAAGATGAACTAGCATGTATTGAGTTCCGGTATGTGTTGATATCAGTACTGGAAATCAAACACAACAGTCAACATACAACAGAGCTCAGTATTTTTATTATTAAACGTAGCAAACTGAATACAGGTAGTATTACATATGAAAAGTAATTATTAAAAGTAATTATTTTAAGTTGTTAATATTTCATTCTTCCTAGCTATTCACGAAATACATTTATACTGACAAATATAAATTTAGTCTTAGATGGAAAACATATTGACTTCAATTTAACTATATTCTGTAATACTCAACTATTACTATGTAGTTAAAAACTGTTTTTCATGAAACTCATTGATTCATTCAATACAATGCAGCATATTATAATATTCACAGTGCTCAGCCTTCTTTTAAACTGGCCTTCAACAAGAATTACACTGCTTTAAAGTGTTATTTTTGGAAAGTTCTACTCATTAACTATATCTGTTGCAAAATATACAACAGTGAATGGCACCTTCCTCTCACAATGCTCAGTTGAGATGATCATGTAAACATTTATGCATCTGTAAGGATCATATTTAAATGATCATCAATTAAATTTAATTACAGTATGTCAGATGGTATTTTTAAAGTAATAAATTATCTTTTATTACAAAGTAATAAATATGTCTATATTCAACATTGCCTGAATTATATTATTAAAAGTCTAATCTAGAACATGAAACAATAGATTTTAATAAGCGATTGATGATATTATGACCGCATGAAGTAAATGAAAAGATCTAGCATAGCCTAGGTATATACTCAATACCAATTCACAACCCTGTACAAACACAATATGAAATAGACACTATCTTTGGTTACAATGTTATGAAATATTGCTATATCCTGGAATATCATTGGACCAAGTTCAGAGGTAATGTAAGATACACATCAGTTAATCAGTGTGCATAAATGTTTTTAATTGATGTAATATGTATACTGAGGATGGCAGGGAGTTAATTTGGTCTGTCCCACCCTGCCCTCTCTCTCTGCCCCTCCCAGTTCCACCCCCACCCCATCTCATCCTCACATAATGTAATTTCACAGCAAAAAGCACAGAGCCAGAATCACATTCTAGCCAATTCTTTGTGGACAATGAGTAAGGCTAAGATTTGTGTCACAGATATTTTTTACTAAAAGTCACAGACAGGTGACGGCCAACAATGAAAAATGCATGGAAGCCCATGACCTGTAGCTGACTTTTATTAAAAATATCCATCATAAAGTGGGGAGCCTGGGCATCTGCCAGTGGTCTGGGAGTTCCAGGGGCCCCCACCACCCATGGGGGCTAGAAGATCCAGGGTCCCCCTCCATTGGCAGTTCCAAGTGGCAGGAGTCCGCCCTGCCACCTGGAGTGGCTGGGAGCGGTGGTTGGTTCACCTGCTGCCCACAGCTGGCCAGGAGCTGCGGGGTACCCTGTAGCTCCTGGCCTCTTCAGGCAGCAGGGGACCCTGCAGCTCCCAGCCAGCGCTGGCTGAAGTCACAGATTCAGTGACCTCTGTGACTAAATTGCTGCCTTAACATTGAGCACATGCTCCACAGGCCACAGATTAGAACCCAATATATTTACAAAAAAATCCTCCCAATGACAAGTTACTTTATTCTATGTACAGTACTCATTTCTTACACCTTTTGACTGCAAGAGAATGGATGGATATCCCTGTACTCATCTTGGCAAATGATCATATTACCCCCACTCAAGTCCCAAGAAAAGGTTTTCCTTAGTTCTACTCATTCTTAATTTGTCATAACCTAACAGTCCACATAGTACTGTAAAAGTATTACAATAGGGTTGAGTGTATTGGGAGTCATAGTAAAGCTGTCTTCAATAGGGCAGGCTTGCAAAGGAAATAGATTTTTTTTAAGGAGACTTATCACTTGCAGTTTATCCCTCTTCTTCCCCTGGCTGGTTTTGAGTTGTGACCTCAACTACTAAACCACTTCAGCAATCTTGTCGATCTATTATGAACTCTTTGGAGTGCAGGCTCTCTTTTATTGTGTATATGTACATATCTAATACGAAGGGGTTCTGATTTCAGGCAGGACTTCTAGGCACTAATGCAACACAAATAATTGAAGTAAGCATATGGTCTGAATGAACTTTCTGCTGCCATCTCTTGAGGAACTGAAAAAAAAGACCTCATGAACAGACCTTATTTGTCTTGACATATATGCTTTGCCAAGGTGACCAATTCTGGCTGTTTTGGGTTAAAATTCACTGAAGTCTTGGATACAGGGGTAATGAAATGTTGTTATCCTTACTGTGTGACTAAAGGGCAACAGAATTGTTCTTAATATGACCTAACTGAGTGTGCTGGGGTATGGAAGGGTTAAGTGAAGACCTGGGTAACTGCTATCTTGGTAATAGAGAGTAAGGCACAGGCAAGCACTATTTCTTCACTTGATAAATAAAGTTGTTATCCTTTTCCCTTCCCTTCTACTTGTTAAGGATAGATAAGCATTGTAGCTGGATAAGGAATATGGTTGTCTGAAGGATATCCCCCCGCTCCCTTCCTCTCCCAGCTACATAAATGAGCTCGGGGTCATGGCCCCTTTCTCCCTCCCATGTGAACTGCTGATTAAGGGAACTTGTGGCTACAAATACTGCAAAGAAATGTATCTTCAAGGTGAAAATGTCTGTATAATATGTTTAATGCTGTAAACAGGGGCGGATATAATTATATTCACTATATAGCTATTAATATTCATTATATGGGCATTCATATTATTAAATAAGGGTTTTGAGGGTGTTGAAGTAAATGTGGGTATTTACATATTAGCTTAGATAAGAGTGTGATGTGATTAATTCGGGGCTTACTTGACAATTGGGTCGAGGGGAACAAATAACACAATAAATAAGTCCATTTACTCAATCTGCCTCTGGGTCCTCCTGCTCCTTCTTTCCATCTCTAACAGAGTGGTCACCATAACATTAGTCTCACTTGCTAAGCATGTGGTAGCAATCCAAAATCAAAGGAGGTGGGAGACAGGTGTCTATCTCTGGTGGGTAGTTTTGGATGGTAGCAGCTGGCAAAGCAGCAGCAGCAGCAGCAGCAGCAGCAGCAGCAGCAGCAGCAATAATAGTGGCACAGGTTTCACTTCACTCAGAAGCTGAAGATAAACCCACCTGATGTACCCCTGGACTCTGGGACTTGTCTGACCTCCAACCACAAACCATTAGTGATATTCAGCAGAGGGAAAGGGGACAAGATGTACTGAAGAGACATTTGTCTGTTGGACTTTCATACTGCAAGGTAGGAAACTGAGGCAAAGGGCACTGCCTAACATACTGTGGGAGAGAGTTTGCATACTTTTCCATTATTGTTTCTGTTTTCTCAAACTAATGTTGTACTCCCTTCCCCTTAATAAAAGTTTTCTTTTTGTTAGGCACACACTCAGTACTTACTAGCAGGGACATACTGTAGTAGAGGTGTTCAGGGGAGGTATTTCATTTTTACAGGTTTCTGGGTTGGGACTAAAGCAGGTTTTCTCTTGTTATTTTAAGAGAAATCACTTGATACTGAACCCAGCCCTTACTGCTTCCAACACCATTTGGCAGAAAGGTTGCATTAACAATAATTAGTGTGAATATATTTCTGTCTTCCTCCATTGTAAAATGGAAAACAGTGTTGCTACACAACTTGGGTGCTATTAATCTATTGGTGAGACAGTGAGTTGACCCCTCATCTCACCTTTCCAGAAGATGGGACTGGTATTCAGCCAGAAAGCCACTTGTTCTTTCCCAGCTGGCTACATCCACTCTCAGTGTAAAATGTTATGACCACCAACCTAGATTATTAGTTGTCACTAATTGAGGAAAGAGGGACTGTGAGAGGTTAGTGAGTGAGCAAACAAAATGAATTAACATCTCTCAGCAGGAGGGACCAACTCCAGGCATCCTTACCTATAATCAGAAAAACACTGAACATCATCTCTCTAATTTCAGGATAACCGAAGCCCAAAATCCTGAATACATTTTGGACATGAGGCCCAAACCCCAGGCTGGTCAGATGGTAGCTATAGAAAACACAATTCTTTCCAGAAAACTGAAAAAAAACTGCTACTGCATGAGAGGACGTATCCTTGATGTGCCAAAGCATCCCTGTCCTGGCACTTGGTCAACCAGTTAAGTAGTCCCTAAGTGCTCAGACCAGGCAGATCAATGATTTGACTGCTCTTCCCTGGGATTAGTTTTAAAGCATATAAAGTGGTTCTCCATATTAAAAAAATAAAAATCCAATGTGTTTCTTAAATCTGCCCAAACTCTTACCTGAAATGGTCATGTTCTGCTCTCTACCCCGTACTCCCCACCAAAACGAGAGAAAACCATGCTAAAAGGTGAAATGGAACAGAACTCACTTGAAGCTAGGCATAGATTCTGACCAATGTCCATATTAGCAAAGGAAACAGGAGTTCATGGTTTACCTGTAATCCAGATATCTACTCCTCATGCCAGCCTTTTTCCATTCTGCAAATAACAAAGCTGCTCACTGGGTAAGAATGAACAATAACTCATTTATTTATGAATTAGACTGACATGGTGTTTTACAGAGTAAGACATGTTCCCTGCCCTGAAGCATTTATACAAGACAGAGTGAAATGCCACCAAGTAAACAGCAATGGAGAAAGGAAGCATATCACGTGTCACCAAAGCCACCACAAAGCTCTGGATTTGATCCTCCAGTATCAGGAAAACACACCTGCCAATCATCTCCTGGAAGAAGAGAAATGTGTTAATTATTGCAACACCCACATTCCATTTTCTCTGACCAATGAAATAACCTATCATTCATTTAGCAAGGTCTCTGTGAAACCAACATCTGCCTCAATCTTATCCTGAAGGTACTAGCAATATACCTATTAATAAAGATCCATGAACTCTGAAACAAATGTACTGTAACAAGCACTGCAGAATAAACATGCGTAACAGATGCACAGCCGCTGGGGACTTAGACATGTGATGATAGTCAATATGTACAACATAAGGCTTATCTTTTCTCCCACCAAAAATATAAAATCTCTATTTTGTTCTTGAGATTAACGGTCTATACTGTATCATAACCAGAATGGGAAACAATTAAACAAGTATATTTCATAGTGATTTCCTTTTGTAGCATACCCAGGAAAGACTGACTAGATTGCATGTCACAGAAGAATAAATTCACACACCACTAGATAACTCCTCTGATGTCACAGGAGCTACATCAGGGATGGATTTTGTTCAGAATGTTTAAAATACTTTTCGTTTTTTTAATTATGTGTCCTTTAAAAAAAACAACCACTACTACATTAAGAGTGGTGTGATCAAAATTACTCCATAGCTGATTATATCTCACGAATTTACATTGTCATTAACAGAAATAATCACAGACAACTAACAACATTTAGGTGATTGACTATTTTGCAAAGAAAAATAAAACATTTCACTAATTGCATGCACAATACAGCATGTATTGGATTTCAGTAATTTGGGGTTGTTTTTCTTATTTGTAATTTGTGTGATAAGATGCACACATTCTTCATTAGTTATAAGGTCCATAAAATGCAACATTTGATGAAATACTCTTGCACAACTTTAGCAGGTTTTCTATCAGGAGAATCAAAGATATCAGTGAACTCATCAGGCTTGGAAAAATGAAGAGTTTTTTGTGGATGAATTAGGTCTTGATTCATAATCCCTGAGTCTATTAAAACCTTATGACAAAGAAAACCAGACAAGTCCCAAACCCTTCCTCAATTGTGTAGAATTATGGAAGTATGCATTATAAAAATTAAGATAATATCAGCATGCCCCTCAGCCTATTTCTGTAAACCTCAGCATTTAATCATTTATTTTGATAGCACTTTACCAGCAGAAAACAGTATAGACTGTCTTCAGTTCAGATTCTTATGCCACTGTAGTATCTGAACACCTCTGAACAAAATAACTAACATCTGACAAGTTCATTCTTTCTTACCTTCTATACCTGTCCCCACTCAGGAAAAATTGTCTGAGGTATTTTTTTTTATTTCCATTTTTAAAAATAGCTCCATATATTGTATTTAAACTATGCTATGTGTACTTGCACCCTCACTTTACAGACACAAACACCCAGATATCACCTGGATATGTATCACCTCATTAAGAATTTTAAATAGTTAATATATTCATGGCCCAGGAGGGTAGTAACATCTGCATAGGTTGTGAATGGCCTGAGTCCCTACCCTACCCCCAATACCACACATGCTGTATTAATGTTCAAAGCACACACATAAACCTGTCTCCACCTGAGTTTTTCCTTTACTCTTACTTGAGCAACTAACAAATTTTAGCCTGAGCTTCCTCATAAGCTGGATACTTATAGGATTATTCCTTACAAACCCTGCTCTCACACCTCTTACCCTCTCTCTTGTCTTGTACTCTCTACCTTTTATTATCCTGAGTTAGAGCTAATGGGACCCACCTAATCTGGCTGCCAGACAAACAGAAGAGACCTCAGTGGAGGGTTCTAGAACCTGATATCCTGTCACAGACCCCAATGTGTTTTGGGTGACAATTCTAATACTCATGAACACAGATACTTAGGTCCTCCCGCATGAGACAGGGCAGAGGAAATGGGAGCCAGATGGGCTTCGTAGTGAGGCCTAGCTAGATCTCCTCCCTCTGGAACAGGATCTGGATCCCTTGTTTTTCAGCATTAAAAGGGAGACAAAATTAAACCCATGAAGTCTGCAAAACCACCACAAAAATGACAAGAGAAGTCAAGAAAGAAAAACAGGAACCCAATAAAATATTAAATTTTAGAGAAAATAGAATAATAGTAACAAACCCCAAACCTCCTTACCCTCCTCAGGCACTGCCACCCAAAGATAGCTTTCCTCATTGCAGTAGACTCTGGGGTTCCAGGCACAGATTCCATGCAGCAGAAGCTTGGGGTGAAGTAGTTGACCCTCCACCATAGCACCTGCAATTTTAATGTATAAGCATAGCCCCTGTCCCTGGTGCAGGACAGAGACATTCACAGCATCCATCAGAACAAAGAAGAAGTGTGAACTAGTGCAAAAAATAATTAGTTCTTATGCAGTCTTTTCATCCTTGGATCTCAAGGCCCTATACAAAGGGAGGGAGGTGTCACTATTCCTTTCCTACCAATGGAAAAAACTGTAGGAACAGAGAGGTAAAGAAACATACTCAAGATTATAGAGAGGCTAGTATCAGAGCCAAGAACAGAATCCAGACCTACTGATTCCCAGTCCAGTATCCTAGCCACTTAACTATGCTGACTCAGGTGGTCTGCCTATATAACAAATATTGTATATTGTAGATGTCATACACTGCTGCAGGAAGCTGTACTGAAAATTCTGGGATAGATGCAACAACCTACAGAGCCTGCAAAGCTTTCACGAAATGTGGTGTGTGAATACACAGCATTGGATGCACCCCACACAAGATGGGCCATTACATCAGAATCTTGGCTGTTTCCATCATAGCAGTGCCAGTTGAAATATAGCAATTCCTTGGTGTAGCCAGGGCTTATCTTTCCAGTGACTTTTGCAAGTCACCCAAGTCTTGCTCAGTTCTTTAGATATTAATACATTCCAATCAGATACCACACCAAATCACCTACAAGTGTCAGCGAAGTTCTATTATTCTCAGCGAAGTCCCATTATCTCCACAACTGTAATAAAGAAAGGCAGAAAAGAGCTAGACTTTTTTAATTAGGCTATTAAAGGAAGGAGACTGGGGGAAATGAACTTCATTTCCATTGTTATTGCCTTGTTTTTTGATGTACACATCTTCCAGGTTTGATACACAATTGCAGTCCATTAACAAAGTAACTTAATTAGCTTCAACTATAGCAAAGAAACAATTAAATATGTGTGCAGTAAAATATCTTGTTATATACATTTCAGTTTCAAATTTAACAGAGAGGAGTTCCTCCCTTGAGTCTCAACTACGTCAAAGGTTCTGGACCTGTGTTTCTTATTGAAAGAAATGTGACATAAAATTGATCCTAAATTTTCTTAAAATACTTACAAAAAACCCAAAAAAACCCTAAAACCAAACTTAGCTACTATTAATAAACTAAACTAGGAACAAAGCAACACAACATTCAAATATCCAATCAAAATAAAAACAAATTAGTCTCAATATTGAAATGAAACTAAATCAAATTAGTTAAATCACCAAATTTATATCCACAAATAATGAATCCTTATGCAGTCTAGAAGTGGCTGACTGATCTTTAAATCCCAACTAAAGAATTTTACCAGTCAATCAAATCTATAGTTTGAATGATTAAATATCTTAATATTGAAACCAAATTATTATCCAATGTTTGGACCATAACCTCAGAGCCAATTATAAAACTTCTATGTTAGCTAATCCTTCCCTCCCACTCCACCCCCAACCCTGCACAGAGATACTATAATACATAGTTTTTCAGAAATCTCCTGCTTCCAAGGTCTTGTGTGAATCAAGTGTGAAGTCTATCTTGGAATTATGCAGCTTGGTCCAATCACGTGTAAATAATCATCATTAGCAGATCAGTTTGGAAAAGTCCCATTTAACCCAGCAATGTGAAAAATATCCAGTGTTTTGCATACCACAAAGACTGGTAAGTTTGTGACTACCTCCCCCAAAAAATGATCAAAAATCTGGTTTCATGAGATCACTTTTGAGGAAGCTGGCATGGTCTTATCTGGGTGAAATGTCTTAAGATGACATCAGCAATTTATGGGAAATTCAATATAAAAATCTTTCTAAAAATAGCTATTAGGAAAAACCCTAGCACAACAAAAGCACTCGCTCAACATTCATTCATCAGCAAAATTCAAATTAATTCATACTTAAGATACTTTTAGACATCTCCAGTCAACCTTCTTATTCTTGTTGCAAACAAGAATTATAGTAATGTTTCTATTTTGGAACTGAACTATATGCCAGACAACTTTTCTTCTGAAATCTAATTCTTGATAGAGAAAAAACAGTTCAAGATTAAACCCATTTGAAATATAAAATGTAAATGTTATATAAGGTCTGTATATCCATATATGCTGTTCTCCTCACAGGAAACTAAATGACTTTTGGGGATTTTCCACAAATCCATAGATTTTCCAGTCATGAATGCACAAAGAAATTGCATGAGGAGAATTGTGGAAAGGCGCCATTCCCTATATCAACAGTAAGAGATGGGGGGATTAAGTGAAACATTGAACAGGTGGCAAATAGCCATAGAGAGGGCCAGATGATCCTCAAGATGAAGACAACATAAGGTTTGTACTGCAAAGCAGAGATGGAAATCCTGGTCTTTCTAAAGTCTATAGCAAAGTTCGCATTGATTTAAATGGCATCCGAATTTTACCTCTATTCCCTTGCATTAGCACATAATCAGTCTGGCTATTATCCAGGGACTGATGATGGAACTGGACCAGCTTCAACCCCTAAAGAGTCCCCCAGTGGCTTCAGATTGTACTGCACCCTATAGTTTAGCACTCCCACTACACACTATGTGGTGTCTTCTACAGTGTGGTTGACAGCTGGGGCATTATTGGTGGGGTTTAGCTCCACCAGCCCATAGTGACTTGGCACTTCCAACAGTATTGATATCATCTTCCCAGGATAGTGCTGCACTGATTCATGCATTTCAGCAACGCAGTGCCACTTTGCTCTGATACTACCAGTCTTGACCTCAGAAGCAGTCAATCTGCTCTCAACCACACCTTTAACTGCATCAAGACTATAACATGAAAACAAGCTCAGAAGTGCTCGGGCTTCATAGTGTGGCTCTGCACTGAAACTACTTACCTTAAACTCCAAGAGCTGAGGTGAAGGGCTGCCTCTGTGTCAGGCTTTAGAGAGGAGTTTTGAGGGGGCAGTTCTGTGCCACTGGTCAATATTGTTAGGCCTTCCACCATCAAATCTTCACTACTGTAGAGAGATGAAAGGTTGAAATTTGGATACTGGATCCACAATCTGCTCTGAGGCAAACACCTTCCAAGCACCCCAGACTCAGAATGGCTCAGACTTATTAGTCTCTCTTTTGGAGATCTTAGGGCATGGACCTCTCTGCACAGAGAACTTGAAGTGATGCCTCCAGGACAGAGTGATACCCCAAAGTAATCCCTAAGGGCTCTTCATCTCACCCAATACGTCTAGCAGACAAGAGATAAAAGCCATAGAAAAACAATCTCCGGACAGTGAGAAAATGAGTCAACGGTAATTACTTAGCTAGAGAATTCAGTTTGTCAAGGGATGTGCCCAGACCACTGACCATTAGCAAAGCATTGAGGCTACTGAAATGCTGTGCAAAGAAGGACTATCAACAATGAATGAAAAAAAAGTCCAGTGACCCACAACATGCCAAGCACTTCGAAGCACATGAACAGCTGAAAAAACCTCCTTTTCTTAGGAGAGGCACTGACATCACAACAACTTCAGCTACTCAGTTAAAAGTGTAGGGGGAAAAAAAAAAAGACAATCCGAACTGTGAAGAGCCACTCCAGGGTCCCAGAAAAATAAAGAAGAACAAGCAAAATCAAGTGAATTTAGAAATGGCATCCAAACCTAGATAAAAATCCAAGGAGGCAGCAATGACTAGAAGCTGCTGTGACAGCCACAACTCCGTATTCTCCTCAGAGAGCCCAGTCAGAATGGGGAAAGCTCTGACACATGGGCAGTTGATCTCAGAATGGTGCCTCATTTGGCCAAAAATCTGAGAACTAGACAACTTCCATCTCACACTACACAGTTGGTAAAAAACAGTGTAAATCCAGTCAATATGATTTCTTCAGAGGTCACTTAACAATAATAGCATTTCCTTTGAACCAGATCAAGGTATTTCTGTTGGGTCTTTTTTTAAAAAAATAAGAGAATATCTGACTAAAATTACAAAGAAAATTTATACAATGCAGTGAAATATGGTCTGGATCTCTATTGGCCAATGAATATCCAATAATTCACTTTTTGCATGTTAACATCTCTATCTGGCATTAGTTCAGTCACTGTGCCTTCAGTTTATTCCCCCAAGATAAATAAAATAGTGTGTGTTTAAAAAGAATAGGAAATATTTGGCTTAGCACTAATATCCATAACCTAAGGATAAATCAATCTGCATTAGTGCTAAACAGGATGATGCCCGCTAGCAACCTCTCCAATTGTCTTTTACATTTTTGGCTTATGACACGAAGCTGCTCATAACAGGCACACAACTTCCAATATCCTCTGCCACATCATATTCATTCACCAAGCACTGAACAATTTTGAGTAATTTCACACATATCAGTGCCTGTAATTGTGACAGGCAGTCCCATAGCTCATGCTTCACTATGTGTGCTAATCCAAGGTGATTGTTTTTAGTAAATCCATCCATTACAAAGAATGGCTATCAGCTTTAGTAGTTATTTTCACTGCTCTCTCTTTCCCTCTCTCTCTCTGTTGACTATTTTTTTAAGTGTCTTTGCATGTCAAGCTTGACATGCATGTCAAGCTATTGAGCCCACATCATTGTTTTCTGTAGAATGTAATTCTCTCTAATATATTGTGTTCCCATGGCTGTTGATACCCAAATTTCCCTGACCTGGTTTCTATCTTCAAGCCATAGAGTTATTTGGGGACACATGAGGTATCTGAGGTGTACTTTGCTGCTCATATTAACGGTGCCCCTTTGACCTGAGTGGTTAGCCAATATTTGGGGCTGTAACTGGGTGGTCTTCTTCTTTAAAGGTCAAGAGGTGATGAGCCAGTCAGTCCTGTTCAATTAAGCCCTGTCCTGCTACAGCTGTGCAGGGTTGGATTTAAGAGGAAGGAAGCCCAGAAGTGAAGGCTGGCTGGAGAGGAGAACAGAAGGTTCTGAGAAGCCAGAGGAAAGCACAAGGTAGGCAGGTCTGTGGAAGATGCCAGGCAGAAAGGCCTGGCATTGGCTGCCTGGGAAGGAGCCCAGGAGGGTCTGAAGGGAGAGACAAAAAGGAGCCTGGGAAGAGTGAAAGCTGAGCCTGGAGGGTGGTCAGAAGAGTGCTTGAATCAGAAGAGAGAAGACAGATCTCCTCGGGAAGGAGGGGCTCAGCCCAGTTTGAGACTGGGACAAAGACTTTGTGTTTTGTTTGTTTTGAATGTGGATACATCAGAAGGGGTTGGCTTCTGTTAATGGCTTGGCTGGAGGGCTAAGTCACTGAGGGTAAACTGAGGCAGAGCTGCTGTAATACCCCACTATGTAATGAAGGGGCATTCTGGGACAATGAGGTTTGTGATAGGGGCCCTGCTGGGTTGTTTCCATTAGGAGAAGAAATGGATTATACAAGTAAGGTATATTTGGTTCAATCTTGTTTGTTTAAAAAGACTGTCAACAAAGTCCTGTTTCCCTGAGCACATTAGAAACAAATCACAGGAAGTTTCTTTGCTCACTGTTTCCAAGTCTGCACCTCCCCAACCCCAGTCACTTCTGTGTCCCAAGAAACTCTGTCTTACTGTTGCCTCTCAGGGACACATTTGTAGCTGCTTATCTTGCTGTCTGTTCACTTTCTCCACCCAACACACATACACACACAGAGCCAAACAATTCCCTAGCTCATTCAGAACCCCACAGCTTAGGTTCTGATCAGGCCTTGCCATGCAGGCCAGTGCTTTGGACAGTGGCTTCTATTCTTCCAGCTATCTAACTTCATAAAGAGGCTTAATTTAGCCTTCCATTTAGCCTGAAAAAACGATGCTTAGCACATCCACCAGCTTTACCAGGTCTTTAATAGCCTATAGATCAAGAACCTGCAGGATGGCAGCCATTCATTAACATTTTCCAGCAGAACATTAACTTTAGTCAGTTCTGTTGTGGGGAAGGGAACGTTAATATTATTTTCCCCAGAAACACTGCATTCTTCTCTGAGGCAACAATAACATAACAATCCTGTAGCTTAATACCTCCTTATATGTCTTGTGAGGCATCTCTTGCTAATCATCTAAGGACTGAGTTCTTTTGTCATAGCAAGAGTGTTCAAACACTGATGACATTTTGAATTTACTGCAAAATATTTTATAGCTTTAATAATGAAAAGATAAAACCTGCAAGAGTTCAAGTCTAGAACATGTGTGTTTTGGTGAGCTTTTTTGTTTGTTTTTGCTTTCTTTAAAACTCCCATTTTATTCTTGTCTCTTCACCTTCGTAATGTGGAATTTCACAGCCATCCGTAGCAAGGGTAGTACTTTCAAATGTAGTTCATTCTATCCTGTGGAACAAAGGATATTTCATTAGTTCCTGGCAACCTCTTCTTCATCCTTTTCACCTTCATTATTGGTCAGATTACAAATAATTGTACAACTCCTACTACCACCATGCTACCAGCGGTGCATCCCTTTGAAGTCTTAATCCATCACCCCGACATTTAAAAGGTTCAGCAGAACTTTAGCAGCAGACACTTGTCTGTTCCAGAGAGCAGTTTATCTTGGTCACAGCACAGACATTAGGGGATCTGCATATATAGGGACAACTTCTGGGATCTTACATTTAATGCAGTATTCCCAACCTCAAACATTCAAAAAATCATGAGTCTGACTACCCTCTTCATAACATTTACTTAAAACATCTTTGGGGTTCTTTTGATTTATATATGGTGTCAGAGCCTTTAGGATTCATATTTTCAAGCTTTTTTCCATAACCATGAGGGCTAGAACCTCATGAAGTCACATGAATCCAGGAGCTGGAGATCTAAGAAAATCACCAAATATTAAGAGATTTGCACAAATCATGAGAGTTGGCAACACTATTAATAAAGGGATGTAAAGAGAGCACAGGGAGCCTTCTCATCTCTCTTTCTTTCTCCCTCCTGCTAGTTGTAAGAGTGTGTAGCTATGGTGTGGTCGGAAATGAGATTGCAGCTCATGTAGCCATACCTATGCTAGCTTTAACTTAGCCAACACAGCTAAAAATAGCAGTGTAGTAGTGACAGCACAGTGGCACGGACCCCAGCATGGCCTAGGAACACAAGCATGTACCCGAAGTTCTGGGTAGGCTCGTACAGCCAGAGCTGAAGCCTGCACTGCCGTGTTTTCACTGATATTTTTAGCTGCACTAACTAGAGTAAAGCTAGCAAAGGTCTGCCTGCGCATGCTGCATTCACACCTCTGACTGCAATGTAAATACACCCTTTCTGTTTGGCTCTCCTCAGGGCCTGTTCAGAGCTTGCTGTCAAAGCATGTGTTCAGAGTATGCTACAGCCATAAGGGGCCTCCCACCAATTCAAAGACATGGTGGTGTGCCAAGAAGTAGGGTACAAGCTGAGTCCATTGTGCACAAGCACTCTGGCAGGACACACCCAGAGTCACACTCTGGGACTGGAGCCATTGGAAGCAGGGAGAGTTTATTAATAGAAGTGGGAGCCAGAGTAGAGGATTCAACAGTGGAGCAACAGAAGGACCAGAAGGATGTGCTGAAAAGATTGTATTCCACAGACTTTGCCAGTTTATTGGATTTAAACAGCAGAGTTTCTTGCCTCACAAGAGAAGAGGTGGATTAGAATTGCTGCAGCTGTGCAAATTGCAGTCTGTTGTTGCAGAGACTCAAAGGGATTTTAAAGGAGACTGCAGGGCTATCACTTGTTTCCCAGATTTTAAGGCACTGGTGTGCCCTTCAGAAGGCTTGGACACCATGCCACAGAGACTGAGAAGGGTAAATTCTCCCAGAGAAGAGCCCTAGAGGAATGTACAGTTATATTTTGCATAATTATGTTTTGCATTTGAACATGTGGTAGTATTAAGTACTTATGAAACCTCCCTTGAAAGTCTTATCTTTAAAAGAGTTAGACAATATTTACAATTGTTTCAAAGGTTACAAGTAATTGTCACACATTCATATATAGAGGGAGACTTAGTAAACATTTTCCTTTAGAGATTGTCACATTCCTAACAGAGATTTAACTCATTAGAATATATATAAAATATATATAAAGCCTGGTCTGTTCTTCAGCAGAAATGTAAATTGAAGTACAGGAAAGGAAAAGAAATGTTATACCTGAGCCATGACACATCCACTGGGGACATAGCTCAGGCTATTCTGCCAACCTTCAAACTAGAATTCCAGATTTCTGTGCCTCATTTTTTAACCCTCACATTGCATTTTTGTGTGTGTTTTTTCAGCTGAATTCAAAACAAGGCTCAAAGTTCCCTCGATAGAGCAATAAGGTCTGCCTATTGCAGTGGAATGAATGAAGGGCTGGTTGATGAATTTACAAATGCTCAGGATCTTGTTGTGAGGTGGAGAACTAGTTACTAATAGTGAGTATATGAACTGGGTTGGGTCAACAGTCTGGTCCTTTTGCTTTCCTGAGGCTTCAAACATGTTCATGTCTTCTCAGCTTTCCTTTAAAAAAAAATCTTAAGTCTTCATGGCTGCAAGAAAAACCTTCAAAGCATGAACCAATTGTAACCAATGCAATTATGTCCACCTGAGTTAGCACAGAGCTGAAGTACCATCTCTGGGAAGTGTGCACTGCTCAATGGATTGTTAAAGATACCCATTTATGATAACATGTCATTATCATTGTTACTTATTTCACTACTGATCAAAGCACCTGGGAAGAAAAAACAGGATTATATTTCAAAAGTCAGCTCAATTATCTGTGAAGTATCTCTCGTTTGCACATGAGTGGGTGGGTGGTCTTTAGAGTACCACAACTCCCTGCTTCCTCTAGAGTTACTGAACCAAGAGACCATAGATGAGGAGGTGCTAATCTTACAACACCATCCAGGGCACCAAAGCTTCACCAAATGGGAACAAAACCCAAGGATCCCATCAGAACCTGTGAGAGGGTATCTAAAGCCCATTGATGAGGAGCCATCTCAGTCACGCCTGAGGAGTCCTGTAAAATACACAGTAAGAACAGCTACACAATCTACTGTGTCATCTCACGTTGGTGTCTTCAGTAAATGCTACTCTACCTTCAAACCATTTTTTCCTCCAGCTCAAGCCCTACTAATAATAATTATTAGACTTGTGATAGAAGTCATTATAATCATGTTTACTATGCCAGTGCCTAAGAGCCAACCAAGAATACAGCCCCAGTGTGGTACACACAGTACAAAAATAGTATAATACAGAGGCTACACTCCAACTAGACATGGCAGACGCAGCGTTGGGGAAAGGAATAGAACATACAAGCTGAGTGAACAATACAGTGACTAAACTCCATGTTAGTTCTGCAATATTTTGGTTTGGTTTTGTAGTTTACATCATTTAAGTGGGGTTGTGTTAGCCGAGAAAAGCTAGATGGAAAGACAAAGGGGAGATAAGGGAGTAAGAGACTGGGGGCAGAGGGTGGGACTGGGTTGGAGCAAACAGCCAGTCAGCACAGGGGAGAGAAAGTTCAGGGTGAAAGCTGCAGAAAGTGTGGAAACATCATCTTTGTCTGTGAGTCCATACTTGAATTGCCTCCTGCAGCTGCTGTGCCAGCTTCAGTACCTGGCTGGCTCTTCCCTGCAGTTTCTTTTGCAAAGGTCACATGGCTGGAAGATGAAAGATACCAAATGGGTCCTACTGCCCTCAAAGGTCAGGGGTCCGTGCTGCACAGTTTGGTGTCTGGAAGGTCTTGGGTGAGGGGCTAGCACCAGCTGGGTCCCATTTTATGCCCTTCTTTACAATGCAGAAATACCTGTTTGAACTGCTTTCTGACCTCAATGTAGGAGCTCAGCTATTCAATGGGAGACTGACACACACAGGCCCATTTGTGGGTCACCATTCTATGTCATCAGCTCTTATCAGGCCTGACATACTCCCTACACCTAACACGCCATTGCCATAATCTGTATCTAAAAGGCGTCATGTAAGATATCATGTACAAACTAATAACACACTGATCCCAAAAATTATTGCAGGTTTATGTGCAGGGTGTGCACAAAGACTTAAAATAGGTGTTAGAATTATATTCTTCAAATATGTTTGGCAAGCAATGCATTAGCTCAGTCTGCGCTAGACAAAGGAATGTGTATTTGCTTGTGATCAGGCAAAAATAGTGAAGGCACATTTACATAAAAGCTAAACAAAGCCATCAACCTAACAAGGGCGGCAAGATAGCCTCTTGTGGGGGTCTGAATCTTAAATAAGTAATTGAATCAATGGACTGTATACAATATTATTGTATTATACAGGGGTATAGAGTGACATCTTTTCTAAAAGCTAATGACACACTGGTGATTAATATCATTGTGAAATATATTAAAGCTATATGGGAAAATATGGATATTTAATGATTCCATGCTTTGAAGTCTGTGACCAAACACAAGGAGAAACAGGTTTTCCCCTAGACTGGAGGGAAGGGTGCTCTCTCCCTGTCTGCAGAGACATTAAGCAAGGTGTGACCAAAAACAGTGGAAGCTCCTTTTACATACAAATCAGCAGGGGAATGGGAAGTCCACCAAAAAGGAAGAACATCATGAGTTCATCCTCAGTCCAGGGACAAAACAATGAGTGTGGGAAGATATAAGGAGAGAGGAGAAGTCATCTTCGTATTCATCACTAAACAGATACAACGGGTGAGAGTTCTTGCAAGCTGAGAAAGATGGATCTGTGAACCAAGGGGTTTGAAGTCTCTGGGAACAAAAGATTGGTAAGAAATCTACCCAGAACCAAAGCTGTAGCTTGTTAAGTCTTAGCTATTAGAACTGTGTTCTCAAACTGTTGGTCAGGACCCTAAAATGGGCTCTGACACCATTTTAATGGTGTCTCCAGCTCTGGTGTTAGACTTGCTGGGGCCCAGGGTGAAGTCAAATCCCGATGCTCCCCCCACACACACACACCCAGGGCTGAAGCCCGAAATCTCCAGCCAAGGCTGAAGGTAGGGCTCAGGCTCAGACTTCGGTTCCCCTGCCTAGGGTCATGTAGTAATTTTTGTTGTGACGGGTATGCTTGTGTTCATTTAAACAAAATGTGATTTATGCATAAAGAAGCATGCCATGGCTCACCACCCTAGGAACATTCTAGAAAAGGTCAAGGGGAGAAGGGCGAGCTCGGCATGTGGAGTGGAGAAGTATAAGCATGTGATGAATAAATCCATATATAGAAAGGTTAAATATGATTGGTTAGAGGTTTGTGTTATGTGCTACAAAATAGCAATGGGAGGGGCTCCTTGCTGGAGGGACTCTGGCTGATTTTTGTTCTGGGGCTCTCCCTTTTTGCACACTGAATAAAGTCTTGTTGAATTGAATTGAAGACCCTTGATTCTGCCCAGCTTCTGACTCATTTGGTTATTACTGGGAACCATAAAATCCCAACAGTTGTCAGAAGGGGATTGTGATGAAATGAAGTTTGAGAACTGCAGCATTTTACTTTTGGTTGTAACCCTTCCCAGCTTTATTTCTTTTACTTGGCATCCCTGGCTTAACCTATGTCCTTTTGTTTTACTTTTAGTCTAAACCAACTGTGTCCTGTGTTTGAATGGAAGTGATTGTTAACTCCAATTACTGTGGCAAGCTCCTGGGTATTGTCTCTTTAAAGGAGCAAACAAACCTTATTCCTTTGAAGGGTCCAGGAAAGGACTGGACATTACAGAGCACACTGTTTTGGAAAATTTGTGACTGGAGGGTGTTGGTGTCATCTTGACAGGTGCACCCAAAGCTAGTGGAAACCAGACTGGGGCTGTGGTGTTGTAGGCAGGATGCTCAGGTCAGAGCATTGATCCAGGGTTGCACAGCTCACAGACACTCAGAATATTGCATGCTTGTCTTCTGGCATCTGGACTGTGAGCCTCAGCAGCAGAGCAGTTAAGGAACCCAGAGTTACAGGGCAAGTGGTGACAGAACCCACACTGGTCTGGATTGCACTCCAGAATGTGATAGACTGACACCCAGAGTGTCACACCCCCAGGGATCTCTGTAATGGGAAGTTAGGAAAAGACCTTCAGGAAGCTCTAAGGAAACTCACCTCCTGAAAAACATCAGCTGCCATGTCTAATGAAATCACAGTCAGCAGGGATGGTAGTGTTATCAGCTGTCCCCTTCAAAGAGACGTGCTATTTTGTGTGATTTAGTTTTGAGTCAGCTGATATTAAAGAAAACCAGGTTATTTATACTCTGATAATTCAAGGGCAGGATATGCTGTAAAGACCCAGGTCCCACGCCTATTTCTAAATGGCTGCTTTTCATGGGGAGCCAGAGCTATGATCTAGGGGAGCCCAAATGCAGTGATGCAAGGGATTTTGCTTACTTTCCCTGTTGTGGAAAATTGACCACACAGTAGAATTTGGATCACCACCAACGCCAGAGGTCAAGATACCAGCGGTGTTGCCCCAATTCTTGCGGGATGCCCCAACGTCCTTAAAATAATAAGCAAATTTGAACCTTTGGTCAAGGGTCTCGTAAACATTGCCCCAACTCCAGCGTATACACTACTCACAGCTATCTTTGGACACCATCTACAGCTATTTTTACACCAATGGCAGAATATTACCACCGACAAGTGGGTTCTAGAGGTAATCACAACGAGATATTCCATCCCCTTCCTCTCCTTACCTCCCACCCACCCACTGTCCCCGTCCCTCTTCAGGGACACTTTTCACGAGCCACACCTCCAGCAAGAAGTACTATATCTCCTTCACCTGGGTGCTATCGAACTCGTGCCCGAATGCCACAAGTGGAAAGGATTCTACTCCCCTTATTTCCTAACACAGAAGAAAACTGGAGGATGGCGACCGATCCTTAACCTCAGGAGGCTCAACAAATTCGTCAAGAAGCAAAAGTTCAAGATGGTTACTCTCACCACCATAATTCCAGCCCTGGAGCAGGGCGATTGGTTTTCAGCCCTCGACCTACAAGATGCCTATTTTCACGTCACTATCCACCCAGCCCACAGACGTTTTCTTCATTTTACCCTTGGCTTGACGCATTACCAATAGAGAGTTCTACCATTTGGCCTTTCCACTGCCCCTCGAGTTTTCTCCAAGCTCCTAGCGTCCTAGTGGTAGTCATGGCCTACCTCAGGAAAAAAGGAGTTACTAATATTCCCTTACCTAGACGATTGCCTCCTCAAGGCCTCACACATTCGCCGAGGCCCTCCGCTTCACAAAAATCACACCATCGAGTGCTTTCAATCCCTGGCCTGCAAAAATGAAAACAAATCCACATTAAGTCCTACCCAACGCCTGGACTTTATAGGAGCGAGCCTCGACTCCAGAACCGGACGGGCATCCCTTCCACCCGACCGATTTTCAATACCATAAAACTGCTGGCTACAAGGCTTCGCAGCAAGCCCTCGGTCGCCGCCGAGACTGCCTCCAACTACTGGGGGGCCACATGTCCTCGTGCACTTTCGGGTCCAGAATGCACGTCTCCACATGAGGTGCTTCCAAGCTTGGCTGCCACAGTTTTACAAACCAAACGTGCACTCAAAACAATTAAACAAACAATTAACCATACCTTACCGGTCAAAGGACTCTTTCTAATATGGGTGGACAGTCCCGACAACCTCTGGGCTCTGGAAGTCCCTTCCTCCAGACTCCACCAACTGTGAATGATGACGACCGATGCATCCCTCACGGCTGGGGGCCCATATCTCTCACCAAACAGTCCCACGGGCTATGGTCTCATTCCGGAGACCTCCCTGCACATAAACGTTCTAGAACTTCGAGCTATACGGAATGCTTGCCGTTGCTTCCTCCCACTAATCAAGAATCAGCATGTACGCAATAATGACAGACAACATTGCCTGCATGTTCTACGTACAGACAAGGGGGGCTCGTTCCCACTCTCTTTGTTCAGAGGCCATGAAACTCTGGAATTGGTTGCCTTGCGAACCACATCCAGATATCAGCTGCTTACATCCCAGGCGTGATGATGAACACCACTGCGACGAGCTAAGCAGACGTTTTCTTTCAGGAGCACGAATGGGAGATAGACAACAGAATCATTCCCAACATATTTCGAAAACTTGGGTCACCCAACCATAGATCTCTTGCACCTGAAAACACACAAATGCCTCAATTTCTGCTCCAGGGCAGGACTGGGCAAACACTCCTCGGAGACGCATTCATGATCTCATGGCACCGGCCTTCGCTTATGCTATTCCCCCAATACCATTGCTCAACAGAGGGTCCTCACAAAAGATACGAACGGATGCGTGCCAGGTGATCTTGATCGCACCTTGCCATGGCGAGACATAACGCATGGTTCCCTTTCTCACCAGAAAGTCAATGTTCAACCACCGATCTCCCTGCCTCTCATCCCAACCTCTTATCACAGCACACGGTCCGGCTTCTTCACCTCCAATCTCTCCATGCTTCATCTCAAAGCTTGGTACTCCTGCCTGGTTCTCCCAACGAGAATAGACTGTTCCGACCAAGTTCAGAGGTACTTCTACACAGCAGAAACACATCCACCGTACCACCTATCTCCGAAAGTGGAAAAGATTCACAAAATGGTGCTCAACCAAAACAACTGTCTCCTACCTCTGCACCTCTTCCTGCATACTCGATTATCTATTGGAACATTAAACAATCCGGCCTTTCATTTCAGCTCCATTAGAGTCCACTTAGCTGCCATCACAACCTTTCATTGTACAGTTGACCAATACCTCGGTCCTTCGCTCATCCCATCACCAAAGCATTTCCTGAAGGATCGTCTCGCCAAACCCTATATCCAGACATTAAGCCACCTACCCCTCCATGGATCTTCACCTAGTATTGTCCTGTTTAACTCATCAACCCTTTGAGCCCTTAGCCACCTGCTCCCTCTTTGCACCTCTCGATGAAAAACAGCCTTTTTGGTGGCCATTACCTCCGCCAGATGGGCAGGCAGAGATAGCAGCCCTTATGGCAGATCCACCATATACGCTCTTCTTCAAGGACAAAGTTACTCTACGTTACACCAAAGTTCCTTCCAAAAGTTCATGCTTCATTTCACCTCAATAAACCAATACACCTACCAACTTTCTTCCCGAAACCACATGCAAACTCCTTCGAGGCCACAATGCACACACTTGATGTGCGTAGGGCCTTATCCTTTTATCTGGACAGAACCAAACCCTTCAGAAACTCTCCTAGACTCTTTGTCTCCATCGCGGGCTGTTCCAAGGGCGTGGCTATCTCTACCCAGAGGCTTTCGAAATGGATCTCTGATTGCATACGTCTCTGTTATCAGATAAAGAACATTACATCTCCAGCATTGATCAGGACACATTCCACTAGATCTGTATCTACCTCTGTAGCCTTCCTATGCAAAGTACCCTTGTCTGACATTTGTAGGGCAGCCACCTGGTCCTCCCACCATATATTCATTACTCACTATGCCCTTACTCAAGGCCCTCTCTCTGACACTCGATTAGGCAGAGCAGTATTGTCTACGGCATTCCTGCCAGATACGAAGTCCCTACCTCCTTGAGATACACTGCTTTGAAATCACCTAGAGTGGAGCACCCACAGAGACATCTCTCTCGAAGAAGATGAGGAGGTTACTCACCTTGTGCAGTAACTGACATTCTTCAAGATGAGTGTCCCTGTGAGTGCTCCACTACCCACTCTCCTCCCCTCTACATCGGAGTTGGGGTAGCCTCCATTGTAGAGAAGGAACTGAGGGTACCGGCCACGCGTGCTCACTAGTGACATACTCAGAGTAAATGACAGGTTCTAAGCATGCGTGGCCGCTACAAGTACTGCTGCAAAAAATCTCCGATCAAAGGCGCAGAGGCGCACCGACACCTAGAGTGGAGCACCCACAGGGACACTCATCTTGAAGAACGTCAGTTACTGCACAAGGTGAGTAACCTCCTCTTCTCTCTATGTATCCTTGTGTCTCTATGCCTGCTCTGGTTCTATTGTAAAACATACAGAAGACCACAATGTTTCCAGGGCTGCCTCCATTAGTGGAAGCCCCTAGAAAAACTGCCTCAAGGGTTTAGGGCTTCCGCAGAGTGGAGGGGTCACCATGGTATACTGCTGGTGTCCATGAGCTGACTGTGTCCTCCTGGTCCCTCTCAAATACAAATCACTAGATCCACAGTGGTTGGAGGAGATGGTAGTGTGGAAGATTCTGAAACCCCTCTACAAGGAAGAGTGGATAGCAACTTACAGTAACCTCAGCAGGAGCTAAAGCTTTTTAAATTATATCTGCAAAAAAAAAAATCCAAGCTATATTCACGTTGATGAAATTTTATGAGGACATTCTGTTGACCAGACTTGCAGTTGCAACTAGACAATACAAATTGCTATTGTCAGAGAGCCTCTGACAGACAAATGACAGACCTTTTAGTTATTGCATTAACATTACACTTTTTCATCAATGACTTTTTAAGAGTAGACCTGCAAATGAAATCAGTAAATCTCACAAACCTCATGGGGGTCCAAAAGCTGAAGAAGTTAAGTAATTCCTTTAAGGTTCTGCAGTTATGTGCTACTGATACTATAGGAATTTTATTCTGCTAAATGAGTTATTACTATGCCCAATTCTATTCCATTATTAGGAACTGATAAAGATCCAGACTGTTTTTCCAAGAAGCTGTGTTCATAATTTGATACATCCAGCTACCAAACAACACTAGAAAGAAATGTTGGCCTTTTATGAACAGACATGCTGCAACAAAACAAAAAGTTTATTTTAAAAAGCTATAGATGTTTCTTTTTCCAGACAATAAGCATTACCCAATAGAACTGTGCAAATAACTGATTTTTTTGGTTCACTAGCAGTGCTGGAAATTTTTTTTTTTTAAAAGGGTTGACCCAAACAAAGTTTTTCAGAACTTTAGGTGAATCAAAGAGTCAGAAAAATTTTGTTTCACGTTGCTTTATTCTTGTGTATGGTCTATATGACTGTGCATAACAAGTGCAAAGTGCCCTGCCCAGACTGTCTGGGAAATTCAGCTTTTAAAGGCAGCTAGCCTCCTCTAGAAAATGACAGTTTATCCAGGGTGAATGACAGACACCACCAAACACTCTCATCAGGAACAAACAAAGACATCTAACTAACAACCGAAAAGGAACGAGAAATGCACTGGACAGAGCATTTCAAAGAATTGCTGAACAGGGAGCCACCTATAGAGGAAGCAAACATCCAGGAGGCAGAAGAAGATCTTGATATCAACACAGACACCCCACTAAGGAAGAGATCATTCAAGCCAACAAATCCTTAAAAAATGGAAAAGCTTCTGGCAATGATAACTTGAATGAAGAAATTGTTCAAGGTAAATCCAAAACTAGCAGCATCTATCCTGGCCCCTCTATTTGCATCAGTCTGGGAAAGGGAAAAAGTGCCAGATGAGTGAACCAATGGGGTTGTAGTGAAGATACCAAAGAAAGGAACTCTCTGTGACTGGAATAACTGGTGTGGCATCACACTTTTATCTGTGCCAAGCAAAGTATTGTGTGAGATCATAGTCCAGCGTATATCAGAGGCTGTTGATAGCGTTCTCAGAAAAGAGCAAGCTGGTTGTTGAAAAGGGCACAAATGCATAGACCAGATCTTCACCCTACAAAACATAATAGAACAGTGCTTAGAATGGCAATGAACTCTACATAAATTTCATAGACTTTGAGAAGGCCAGCAAATTGGACTGAAAATAAGTTGCAACAAGATGGACATTGTGGCCTTTAATATTGCCTCATCATCACCAGTAGGGAGAGAGGATTATGTTCTCACCAATGTAGAAACATTCACATATTTGGGGAGCACCATCAGCCAGGACAATGGAACAAGTGAGGACATCCAGAACAAAATCAATAAAGCCAGGAACACCTTCAGGAGCTTAAATACAGTCTGGAAATCATCAAAATACAACACCAAAACCAAACTCAAGATTTATCAGAGCTGTGTACTTTCAACACTACTTTGTAGTGCAGAATGCTGGGGAATGAGAAGGTATGACATGTCCAAACTGTCTCCATACAACCTGCCTCAGAAAAATCCTCTGTATCTTTTCGCTCAGAACAATCTCAAACCAAGATCTATTGACACAGTGCAACCAAGAGGATCTGAGCACCATCATTGCCGGGATGTATTGGAGATGGATTGGCCATGTGCTTTGGATGGAACTGATTCCATCAGCAGAGAGGCAATAACATGGACACCTGAAGGGAAGCGAACATGAGGCCGCCCAAAAACAACATGGTGAAGAGCTGTGGAAGCCGAGCTGAAAAACCTGGGGCACAGCTGGGGAACCATTGAATGACTTGCCAGACAAGACAGGAGTGGAGGAGCTTCGCAGGGCCGGCTCTAGCTATTTCGCCGCCCCAAGCATGGCGGCACGCAGGGGGGGCGTTCTACCACTCGCCTGTCCCGCGGTTCCGGTGGACCTCCCGCAGGCGTCCCTGCGGAGGATCCGCCAGAGCCGCAGGACTGGCGGACCTTCCGCAGGGATGCCTGTGGGAGGTCCACCGGGGCTGCGGGACCAGCAGACCCTCCGCAGGGACACCTACGGGAGGTCCACCGGAGCCGCATGCCGCCCTCCCAGCAACCGGCAGAGGGCCCCCCGTGGCATGCCGCCTCAAGCATGCGCTTGGCCCGCTGGGGCGTAGAGCTGGCCCTGGAGCTTCGTTACTGCCCTAAACGCCAGAGGCATAATGGGAACATGATTATGAAGCTGGCTGTTGCAAGGTGAATTATATGAATGTAAGTCTGTATGATGCTTGAACAGTATTCAGAGGAACAACATTCCTGAGAATATAGAAGCTTTCAGGAGTTTGGTTCAATTGAGTTGTTTCCAAAGCAAACTGTAGAAAAAGTTATACAAATGTTTCTGTTTCAGATATTCTAATAGAGATGTGAACTGTCCCAATACTAGGCTCAATGCTGATAGGAACTCAAGTGGGGTGCACAATTCAGGGGAAGACTCAAGGAACTTTCCCCCTTCCCTGGTGTCCCCTGTGCTGAGACCAATCACATTCCTCATTCATGAGTTTATCTGAGCCTATGGACTGTTTCCTCTTAGGACTCCTGGAGGTGGAAACCACCTCAAAGAGAACAATGAAAGGGGAGAGGAGGCGGGGCCATCAATCTGAGAGTCTCCCCTTTCTGCACATGTCAACAGAACTGACTAGCCATAGTGGGGCACACACTGTACCTTCTCCTTGAATTCCCTAGAGTTCTGGAGGGACTGTGCCTCCCTAACACACCATCCCTTCCAAAACTCCCTCAGAGCATTGAAGCACCAGAGCACTGAAGTGCCATACTGTTCCCAATGCAAGGCAGTATGTAAATTGCACACACTAGGCCAGACTGTTTTTCTGTGCCACAGCAATAGAACCAGTGCCAGTTAGCGATCCCAGCCTCAAATTCTTCACTTCAGCTTTATGCTGGTGTAAATGCGTTGATTTCAAATGGACTTGAAATGGATGTGAAGCTGGTGTTACCAAGTGGAGAAACAAGCCCAGAATCAGAACGGAATGCATTTGCCCAATGGTTACTCTTTTGTCCAAATCCAAATAAATATTTACTTCATCTAGCTGTGACATTGTCTTTCACCTCCTCTCCTGGTTTTGCTTTTATGTTTTTCCTCTTTCTCCTTCACTAACAGGCACTCTGCTCAGACACCAGAGGAATGCAAGCTGGGAGAACCTGCTACTGTTGGTATGCTCCTGCAGGAGCAGGAAAGAAGCACTCCAGACAGTCTCCCAACTTGTCTGACAAAACAACACCATGGGAGAATGAAGAAAAGCCAGAACTATTATCTGCTCACTTCCTAGCTTCATCCCCACCTAGAAAACACTATCCATAGATTCACAGTTTTAAGGCCAGAAGGGAACATTACAGTCATCTTGTCTGGTATCCTGTGCATGGCATAGATCTTCACCCAGTAATTCCAGCATTGAACCCAATAACTTGTGGTTGAACTGGAGTATAGCTCTTGGGAAGACATGCATTCTTGATTTAAGATCTTTATGTCGCAGAGGATCCCCCCATCCCTTCGTATGCTGTTCCAACAGTTAATAATAGTAGAGGTAAGAGTGTAGAAGTTTCTTCATGTCCCACTGCTCCCTTTGTCATCATCTCTGTTAACATTTCCTACTACTTTGCCCATCTGCTCTCCCTCTTGTGGGCAGACAAATGGGCCAACTCTTGGAGATCCCTTCATTTAATTTTCTCTACTGGTGTTGCAGTCTGAGAGGCACTGATGGTCATGTGGAGATGGAACTGCCACATTACTGAAGTATTATTATGCCCCATCCCATTCCCCTATGAGGCCATAAAGGCCGGGAACCAGAACTTCTAAGGTTCCCTGTGTCATGCTGCTATAACATACTCCTCTGTGAGCTGACCTGTCACCTTGTTCAATTCTCTCCAGCAATGATCCTGTGCATTGTTCCCACTTCTCATTTTAGATATTCTCTACAAGATTGCCCTTGTGACAAGTAAATTTCTGTCTGTCTGATGAAAGCAGAGACAACTCCCCTAAGATACTCTACTCCATTTTACTGAGACGCCCTATATATTGCCCCTACCTGAACTCCCAGCACGTTCTCCAGAAACAGAGAGCACAAGTTCCTTTCTCTTGGTTCTTTCCATTGCATGATCGATCTTTTCCCTCTATCAACAATGAGCTTCATTTTACAGTGAACTAATGAAAAAAATATAATTGTATTTGTTGTAAATAGTAGTACAGTCTTAATTCTGTTGTCTGCTTCCCATATTTAGGATATGACTAGCTTACGAAAATATTCTTATTGCTTTTTAAAAAAAAAAATCTCCCCAAAGTACAAAGATAGAAAGGAACGCTCACATTTCTGTGGTACAAATAGCTCTAACCAGAAGAACAATCAAAGCACTCTTTACTATACACAATGATAATTATCTCTAATAAGCTTACTAGATACAGTAAGTTCATAACAGAAACTATCAAACGGCAGACTATTTAAAAGCTAAGGCTGACATTTCTTGTATTCTCACATAAGCAGTCCAGAATAAAAATTTGCCAGCCATAAATGCAAGGGGATTAGGTTATATCACAAACTTGATCTTTTTGGTGCATTTCTTTTTGTAGCTTATTTACAAAACACATTTCTTATGGAAAGCTATAAAATGCTCCTTAGTCACTTACCCAATACACCAGAATGGCTCCTCTGGTGCCTGTAAATATATACTTCAGCAATTTTTAAAAGCAGCTGCTACTCAAATGAAAGAGCTCACTCAAAGCTATATTTGGTCCACAGAGGGAAGATGTCCCCATGTACATACACACTTTTAAATATGTGTGTGTATGTATTATACAAAATCAGATATTTTCTTTTTAAACCATATATGATATTTAACCATGAAATAGCATTAAGATATTCTAACATACAAGGTAAGTATTCAATTAATTAGTATTTCTTTTAAACGTAATGTATATTACAGATAGGCTGAAGTCCAGTGCCTACAGTGCCAATTCACTCCTGGGTTCACACTAGTGGCTCAGAGGGCTAGAAGGGAGCATGGTAATCACTAACTCCCCTCTTCTGGGGGACCCACAACCAGCCAGTACAGAACCAAATCTGAATGGTGCTACCTGGTGTGGGGTAAGCAACCATGAAATGTTATGATTAAGTACATCCAACAGGAGAAACAGCAGGAGTATCAGAGGAATCCTTCCTGGGGTTAAATTTGCTTCTTCCTATACCAGCTGGGGGTTCTTACACCAAAATTTTTGGTGGCCTCAGAGTGCGGCCACCAACTCTTGCTGGTGGCTGTTCAGACAATTTTTCCTAAAATACGTAATTAACTTTAGGAAAAACAATTAAATATGCAAATATACATGTCCAAATTATTTTAATTTATTTATGGAGGGTTTGTTTGTTTGTTTGCAGACTCAATAATAAAAATAATGTACAGTTGTCTCTATTCTTTACTGGACCTAAACAAAAACAAAAACACAAATAAGGTGCTTTGCATGTTTTGCTTTTTGGGTTTTTTTTAGACTTGCTAGTTAGTAAGTCTGCTACTGTGAAAAGTGATATTTGCATATTTGTTAATACCACTTTTCACAGCAGACTTACTAAGCGGCTGGAGGCTGTGAAAAGTGATATTAACAAACATACAAATATCACAGCAGACTCGCTCAGCCCTGGCAAGCTGGGGGACAAATTAAGCCCTGGATGAGGAGATGGGTAAGGAGGAGGGGCAGGGGTGATGGATGGGGGCTGAAGGAGGCAGCAGGATATGAGGAGTTGAGCTCAGGGCTGGAGCGTGGGGCTGGAGGAGGTAGCGGGGCTCGGGGTGATGGGGGGTGGAGTCAGGGCTGAGCCCAGGGCCAGATCCTGAAGCACTGTAGCTGGGAGACGGAGTCTGCCACCTCACAGCCTGAGCCTGCTGCCCACTCCCCAAGACTGAAGCCCAAAGCTGAGCCCCACCACCCCGGGATGGTGGGGAACTCACACTGGCCACCTGCTCCTACAGTGTTTGTGGCTCCAGAATGGAGCAAGGACCACCCTGTACTGGTAGCCCCAGAAGATGGGCCACTTCTTTGACCCCACCCCAATCACCAGCCAGGAGGCTGTGGCCACAAAAAAAGCTCCTGGTTGCCACATGCAGCCACAGTGGCCACATCTGAAAAACAATGAGCACCTCTCATGAAGTGTACGTGCATCCAATTACATAGCTAATGGATTTACTCATGAGTAAGGTAAACAGGACTTAGCCCAATATGAGTGATAAATCATAACCTAAAACCAAATTTTTACATAGGGACTATATAGATGGTAACATTTTGCTGCTCCTGTATTAGTTTTTCTCAGTATTGAGAGTAGAAGATAATATAGTGGTACAGGCAAACAGCATTCTGTAACGTTATACAGAAGAATGAAGAACTTAGTCTAAAGGTGTGGAACACAGTATTTTTATGATAATAGGCTACATTTTTATCCTAGTCTATTTTTTTCCATCTTATGAAAGAATTTACAAACTACATGAACAGAACTTTAAAAGTGCAAAGGGAAAAAAAGGTCAAAGCTAAGGTTCCCTGTGAACTCTTAATTATGTCTTTTGTGTATTTGCATTATGGTGCACTCTAAGTGCATGACCCTATAATTTTTGCCCCCATGGATCCTCTGCCTCAAAGGCAGCATAAGTTGGGCAGCATGCAGAGAATGAGGCAATATTAAATATTTTTATCCTCATTATGCATTGAAACTTTGTCTCAATCACTATACACCATCCATCCAGTCCAGTCAGGACCTAAATATGCAATCAAAAACACATGTGTAAATCAGTATTTTCTGCACATTTACACTATGGTATTGCAAACACTATTTCATTCCAAATAAATCATAATTCTGCAGGATCACTGTGTCATTCACTCTGTATCCCTGCCTCATTCAACCTATGTTATCAACCTAAGCAACCTATGTAATGAATGAGACAGGAGTCTTGAGGAGAATAAAATAGCATAAAATCATATTGTGAAACACTGTTGTCAGGCATATGCACAAGAGGGCAGAGCTAACTTTGGTGTTTTCTAACTTTGAAGTTCCTCATTTTGCATCTGTATTCGGGCTGTTAATTGTAGTAAACTCACACGCTTAACTCAAAAAAATTAACTGTGAATAAAAAATTAGTCGTGATTCATCGCAGTTTTAATCGCACTGTTAAACAATAGAAAACAATTGAAATTTATTAAATATTTTGGATGTTTTTCTATAGTTTCAAATATTTTATTTCAATTTACAACACATACAAAGTGTACAGTGCTCACTTTATGTTACTTTTATTACAAATATTTGCACTGTAAAAATGTTTAAAAAATAGTATTTTTCAATTCACCTCATACAAGTACTGTAGTGCAATCTCTTTATCATGAAAGTGCAACTTACAAATGCAGATTTTTTTGTTACATAACTGCACTCAAAAACAAAACAATATAAAACTTTAGAACTTACAAGTCCACTCAGTCTTACTTCTTCTTCAGGCTAATTGCTAAGACAAACAAGTTTGTTTACATTTTCATGAGATAATGCTGCCTACTTCTTATTTACAATGTCACCTGAAAATGGGAAATATCAAGACATTGCTAGGTATTTATGTGCCTGGTATGCTAAACATTCGTATGTCCCTTAACGCTGCGGCCGCCATTCCAGAGAACATGCTTCTGTGCTGAAGACTCTCGTTACAAAAATAATGCCTTAATTAAATCTGTGACTGGAGGGAGAATTGTATGTTTCCTGCTCTGTTTTACCTGCATTCTGCCATATATTTCATGTTATAGCAGTCTCAGGTGATGACCCATTGCGTTTGTTTTAAGAACACTTTCATTGCAGATTTCACAAAA
Source organism: Chelonoidis abingdonii (assembly GCF_003597395.2). Taxonomy (NCBI): domain Eukaryota; kingdom Metazoa; phylum Chordata; order Testudines; family Testudinidae; genus Chelonoidis; species Chelonoidis abingdonii. The sequence continues at coordinate 80,236,203 of NC_133771.1, read as the reverse complement.
TGCAAAGAGGGTACCAATGTAAGATTTCTAAAGATAGCTACGGCACTCCACCCAAAGTTTAAGAATCTGAAGTGCCTTCCAAAATCTGAGAGGTTCAAGGTGTGAAGCATGTTTTCAGAAGTCTTAAAAGAGCAACACACCAGTGCAAAAACTACAGGACCTGAACCATCAAAAAAGAAAATCAAACTTTTGTTGGTGACATCTGACTCAGATGATGAAAATGAACATGCTGATCTGTTCTGCTTTTGATCATTATTGAGCAGAACCCATCATCAACACAGACAAATGTCCTCTGGAATGGTGGGCAAAGCATGAAGGAACATATGAATCTTTAGCACATCTGGCACATATCTTGCGACACTGGCTACAACAGTGCCATGCAAATGCCTCTTCTCACTTTCAGGTGACATTGTAAATAGGAAGTGGGAAGCATTATCTCTTGCAAATGTAAACAAACTTGTTTGAGTGAGTGATTGGCTGAACGAGAAGTAGGACTGAGTGGATTTGCAAGCTCTAAAGTTTTACATTGTTTTATTTTTGAATGCAAGGTTTATTTTATATAATTTTACATTTGTGAGTTCAACTTTCATGATAAAGAGTTTGCACTATAATACTTGTATTAGGTAAATTGAAAAATATTATTTCTTTTGTTTCTTTTTTACAGTGCTAATATTAGTAATAAAAAATAAATATAAAGTGAGCACTGTATACTTTGTATTCTGAGATGTAATTGAAATCAATATATTTGAAAATGTAGAGAACATCCAAAAACATTTAAATAAATGGTATTCTATTATTAACAGATTGATGTTATAGTGATTAATTTTTTAATTGTGCGATTAACCACAATTAATTTTTTAATCACTTGACAGCCCTAATCTGTATGTTTATTAATTGTTTATATGGCATTTCCTAGGTTTTAAAAGAAAAAGGATAAAAATTTTTGGGTTTATCATACAATGTGGTGTGCCCTACAGAAGTTGATCACTCAGGGAGGCAAGCATCAGGACCTTCAAGCATCAGATGGAATGAGACCTTTGGAATTATCTCCCATTCTGTACACACCTACGAATGCACCCTTAAACACTGTAGAGACAAAATGCCATATTCACCTCAGTGACTGAAAATCCCATTCCAGTTATACATGTACCCATGAGCAGTGTTCTCAGAATACTGGGAGATCATTAATGAAAAAACTCACGTGGTTAGTAAAACATGAATGCACTTGTGCAAAGTCTGTTCTTTAAACCTTCTGACCTACTCAAATCAAAGCAGGATTTTCACTGGAATACAAAAAAGCACATACTTTGAGGCATTCGAACTGTTCAGAAATGGTGAAATACATTATAAATATATATACTTCTGTCATTTTAAAATAGTCTTCATTTTTGCTTAGACTTTTCCTAAAAAAATGTTATCTTGGGCAGAGACCTGGCCAACAAAATTTCTGATCAAAAGATTAAACTTAGAGAGAAATAAGCAAACAAAAAAAGCACTTAAGAAAGAAAATTCGTGAACCCTTCACTACAGGGGTCAAACATTCTGCCTATAGATACGTATGTGAGTGTGTGTAGGAAATAGAAAGTGAGCTTTTTTCTTGTTCACTGAAACAAATGGCATCAGTGTTTATCCTAGTCTCAGACTGTATTCCAAACACACTGCTTCCATTTAGTGCAAAGAAAAATATTCTCTCCTTATTGAAACAGCTCTCACTTCAAGCATAAAAAAAGCACTGAAAGCATATGAAATACACAGGATTCAAGTGCCGTAATATCTCTGCTTTATGTCTGATGCCAGTACAGGCAGAATACAGTGGCTGAAGTGAAACTATAGGGCATATTTTTATCCTGTCAGCTCAGCATTTGAACAGATTTATTTCCATATGACAGTTATACTACAATAAATACAACACAAATAAGTGGCTAAATTTTGGGCCTAGATCTGGAAACTTTGTGTATATGTAACTTTCACTGAGTTCAAGGACAGTTCTGTACACAGACAGCTTACATGAGCAGACTCTACAAACCCAGATTTTCAAGAGAGTGGTGATTTTGGATGCCCAGTTTGAAGCATGTCAAAGGAATTTCAGAGCATTGAGCAGCCACCCTCTTAAAACTGAGTCCCTCTAAGTTGTCACAAGTCGGGATCCAAAAAACTGAGGCACCCAAATTCATTACTCTGCTTTTAAAATTTTAGCCTACAGTGAGTCCAGGTCATTATCACAATAGGTTCGAAAGGCTTTCATGGGAAGGAGAAAGTAATAAGAATACAGTTTAAGAGGAAAATCTACAAGATTTATTTTAGAAATGGAAATAGTGGAATAAAAGAATGTGTCTAATGTGGTTAGAGACTGATTGTATGCTAAGTTAGACTAGCACTTCAATTATTAGTTCATAGAAGTGAGAGATGATTAATCATCCAGTCCATCTCCTCATCAAATGTGAGAATGTCTCAGCAGCACATTTTTTATTCTGATCCACTTTTAATTATCCCAAATGATGGGACTTCCTCCACTTGCTTTGGGAGACTATTCCACAATGGAAAGCTTTGCATTGTTAGGAAGTAATTTATGTTATTCAGCCAGAAATTTCCTTTCCTTTATTGTATCTCATTACTTCTAGTTATTCTTCATGTACCACACTAAATACTAAAGAGGGAGAGGATATGAGAGTCTGTACTTGTTTGAAATAAATTATGCCCATACTATTAATAATATTTGACATTTGTATAGTGATAGCACCTAGGGGCCAGCTAGTTTGGGGATCCATTATTTTAGGCACAAACACAGTATGCGATAGACTCTGCCTCAAATAACTTACACTCTAAAGAGCTATTGCTTAGACAAGTGATAAAAATTTAACCCTTAGTAATATTTTCTCACATCAATTCCTCTAGCTTCCTCATCATTTTTATTGCTTTTTGTTTGAATTCCCTCCTCAAGTTTGTCAATAACTTTCTAGTAATGTGGTGCCCAGAATTGAACACAATAATCCAGGTGCTGTATACAGGAGCCACCCTTCTCCTTGACTACTCTGTAATGTAAAATCTTTGCATAAGTACATTGCCTCTGTCTGTGGCTAAGACGACAGCATTCCCTGGTACTGTTTTAGTGTCTTCTGAAGCCTGAGCGTGATCAGTCAAGGATATTAGCAGAGATCAAGTACTGCTGGAGTTATTTTGCCACCAGATTCTCTATTACCCTACTCAAGAAATGGAGGATAGAAATAGGACAGCAACTAGTGAGATCATTTGTCATTTCATTAAAAACAATGAGACATCCTTGTGGCACCTTAGAGACTAACAAATTTATTTGGGCATAAGCTTCCATGGGGTAAAACTCACTTCATGGGCTAAAACCCACTTCATCAGATGCATGGAGTTTTTCATTTTAGCCCATGAAAGCTGATGCAGACTAACACGGCTACCATTCTGAAACCTGTCATTTCATTTTAGCTGGTTAGCTACCGTCCTTGAAGGAGATATTAATTACCTTGGTTAACCAAAAGTCCAGATTTCATGCTCTGATTTTCAGCAACCGTGAGGGACACCTACAATAGCTTAGAAATTGCTCTGTGCTTTGTAAATCTCTAGTTACCCAAAAGTACCAAATTCAGGGATATTTTGAGTATACTATGCATTCCTCTGACTCAGATTCATTGGACCCTAGAGAGAACATGATTTCAGATATAATTGATCTTTTCCACACACTAGATTGGGAATTCCTCATAACTTGTGTGTGAAGGCAGTCAGAGTTGATTAGACAGATCACTATTCAAAGCAGTTCTATGGATCAACACTTCACAGAAGCTATAGCAGAAAAGGTTCTCTTAGCCTCTCTCACAGCCATTGGACTGGATTTCATTAGTTAGTTTAGATGTAGCTGATGGGTTTCAGAACACATTAAATACACCACCACTCTAATGCCCTGCTTTTGTACATTATCTAATGTTCATTATCAGTAACCCAAGGAAAGCTGTAAGGTCCATGCAGAATGTGGGGGTACTTCAAGGTAATCATACCAGCAGTTGTATATTACAAGTGATTATAGTACCTAACTAGTATACAAATATACTGATCCCAGGGCTAAAGAGCTTTGTGCTGTAGACTCATTTAATCTATGAATCTTCACAGATAGACCAACATGTTCTGTTCACTACCTATAAATAGTGCACATATAAAATGATAAGGTCTAAATTACCACTCAAGAAAAAGATCTTGGAGTCATTGTGGATAGTTCTCTGAAAACATCCACTCAATGTGCAGTGGCAGTCAAAAAAACAAACAGAATGTTAGGAATCATTAAGAAAGGGATAGATAACAAGACAGAAAATATCATATTGCCTATATATAAATCCACGGTAAGTCCACATCTTGAATACTGCATGCACATGTAGTCACTCCATCTCAAAAAAGATATATTGGAATTGGAAAAGGTTCAGAAAAAGGCAACTAAAATGATTAGGGGTATGGAATAGCTTCCTTATAAAGAAAGATAAATAAGACTGGGACTTTTCAGCTTGGAAAAGAGGTGACTAAGGGGAGGATATAATAGAGGCCTATAAAATCATGACTGGTGTGGAAAAAGTAAAGAATAAAGTGTTATTTACTCCTTCTCATAATATAGGAACTAGGGGTCACCAAATGAAATTAATAGGCAGCAGGTTTAGAACAAACAAAAGGAAGTATTTTTTCCACACAACACATAATCAGCTTGTGGAACTCCTTGCCAGAGGATGTTGTGAAGGCCAAGAATATAACAGAGTTCAAAAAAGAACTAGATCAATTCATGGAGGAAAGGTCCATCAATGGCTATTAGCCAGGATGGGCAGGAATGGTGTCCCCAGCCTCTGTTTGCCAGAAGCTGGAAATATGTGACAGGGGATGGATCACTTGATGATTACCTGTTCTTTCATTCCTTCTGGGGCACCTAGCATTGGCCAGTGTCAGAAGACAGGATACTGGGCTAGATGAACCTTTGGTCTGACCCAGTATGGCCGTTCTCATGTTATGTACCCATAAGGGAAAGGGGATAGTTGGTTTAGGGTAAAGTCTTACTCCACCTTCCCATAACATACAGAGACACACATTGAGGCAGTGGGTCAGCACTGTGTGCAAGTCTAGAGACAGCTTGGACAAATCACAAGCTAGGCAAGACCAACCTGAGTTCTTAAGCCATATGAGTTTTGAAGTCTTTCAGGAAATGAATTTAGGAGGCTCCATTACCAAGGTAGAGAGTATCTTTGGTAGTGAAATAGCGCTAAGATTTCCCCAATCATTGACATTCACACGTCTATATCACCATTAGAGCTAGTCTGAAATTTTTACAAAGTGTTTTTTTTTTCAAATGGAAAATGCTGATTTGTCAAAACCAAAACTTTTCACATGAAAGGGTCATTTTCTATTAACATTGGTGTCACGGTGTAACACTGGCCCTTTAAAAGGGAGCAAACACAGAGCACCTGTGACTAGGCAGCTGCCTTCAGTTGAGCTTTAATAAAGGACACCTTGATTTAGACAGAGAATGACCTGGTGAGGTAGAGTCAGGCTGAAAGCCTGTCAGGAAAGGGGTGGAGAGCTTGAGTATGGAGCTTTCACAGTTTGCTCTCTGATAATGGGGTGCCTTTAGGGAGCTAGGCAGTGCTTAGCTGGCACCTCTAGACTTAGCAGTTCATAGCCCTGGCACCTCTGGGCTGGTTGCCTCAGTTATGAAAGTATAAAAATTGTTTGAGCTCCAGAACTTCTTTCACTGCAAATTAAGCACTGAGCTAAGCCAAGTCCCCTGGAAAAGGAGGCAGGAAAGCAGGACTGCTAGTGTCCCCTCAGAGGGGAGGTGGAAGGACTCTAAAATGGGGAATTCTTGGGAGCTGTAGACCAGGGCAAGTTGAGGAACTGTGTTTTTATTGTTTTGACTTAGCTTTGGACAATAAAATTGCATAAAGGCAATTGTGGGTGTGGCAGTGAGCCCTTAATAAGTCAGGAGGAGCCCTGCCTTGTTACAGTTAGTCAGGAAGATTTCTGTGGTCCAGAATGAAATTCCTAGTCAATCCCAGTGGGACACTAAGACCCACCCCACAATAACAAATCACAGGGGAGTGTACCAAACATCAGGTTATGTAAGACCCAGAGTCAAGTCCCTGCTCTAACCATGGGGCTATATAGGCCTGAGTGCCCTAACCATGGGGCTGCATTGTCACTGTCTTTCATGGCCTCAAGCAATATTTAATTATACAAAGTGAAACAGCAACAACAAGAGAGAGAGAGACTATATAGCCCAGCCTGCCTGATTTGGAGCAGGGACATGAATGTGAGTCTTCCATATCCCAGGTGAGTTTCTAAAACCCCTGAGGTAGATGCCTCTCTCTGGTTTGGACCAATTCAGACAAGGACATGTTTCAAACATTTGAGTGTTATCCTGGGACAAGAAAATTCTCTCTTAGCAAGCTCTAATCACCACCAAAAAATAAAATAAAGTCAGGTTCAACTGACAATCATATTCAGAGAAATAGTGTTTGTATCTCTGTATGTGTTTAGTTAAAATATGTTTGGCAGTTATGGAGGACAAGAGCTCTCTCAGTTTCCCTCTAGACTCTGCTTCCACTCCTGTATAATATCTTCCTCCCCTCTATCACCTCTCCACCAGACACCCCAGGATAGGTGTGGAGTTCTTCAAACAAATCAAAGGTTCTCTTCCTTCCCAGAGGGAACCCACAGGAAAACGAAGAGAGGCAAGGGTGACCTGGATCTCAGGCAGTCTTCCTGGATCAACCCCACTTCCTGGGGGATACTGCTCTGAGGCTGGGTCTTGCAGCTTTGGGAGTAGTGAGGGCTTGCTGCTGTCTCCCTCTCAATGGGCCTATCTCTCTGTCTGAGACAAGGCAGCCTTCTTCTTGGGGCAGGTTTTCCCTTCTAAGCTCCCCCGTCCTCCACGTAAAACGAGCCTTGCAGGTGTGCCTCTTTGGTGTTGAACAGGCTCTGAAGAGCTAGTTAGTCTCCTCTCTGGCAGAGTGAGGTGTGTCCCTTCACAGCAGGAAAACTTAAAGTAGCCATAAATCAAATAGTCTTGAGATCCTTTGATCTAAAATAAAATTCATATTAAAAATTATAATATATATACAACAAATTTAAACTGACCAAATGCTATTTAAAATCATTGAAGTATTCAAATGATTCAAAATAACATTGACTGGTTCCAAAGATGACTCGGGGGATGACTTTTATTCCTGCTATGTCTACTCCTCACTCTTGAACATGAGAAATACAAACGGAGAATAATCCCCACTGATTAGCTGGTGAGAGACTGAAGTTTGCATTTGCAAGATTTCTCTGGATTGAAGTCCAGTGTTATCAGCACCTTCAGCCTCTGCATTTATCTTATACTAGAATTGCCTCAGGGCCGTATTACTACTGCAGACATATACCACACAGGGAAAAAGTTAGTGGAGCACAAGTTTACTCTCAAATCAGAGCCTCCTGCTGTGCAAGTCTTGCAAATCTTAATGCTTTAGCTTAGTATCAGCTCACTGCAGAAAGAGCAGGAGCAACAAAGTGGTATATTTCATTCCATCTTAGAAAAAAATCAATCAAGTCACCTATAGGCCTTAGAGATCCAGATGTAGGATTTGAGTAATAATTTTGACCCAGGCTCTTGGGAAACTCATGGATATCTCCAATTCCCAGCAACCAAGCCTATAGTGACTGCCATATACAAAGCTGTTAATGAATTGTATGCTGTGAATAATCATTGCAGATATGCAATATGAAACACTCCACTAAAAAGGGTTCAAGATGGAGGGTCAAACCCAAAAGACATACTGTAGTGAAAGCTGGCCAGAGCAAATATATCAGAGGAATTGCATGAGTTAAGCATTCTCTTTTGTCTAGATGGACATTAGTAAGCAAACCAGTTCCCATGGACATTTAGTGTAACGCAAGAGCCAATGACAATAACAAGGCCTACGTTCAATCTGTCTTGGGGGCTACTTTCTGAAATAAATAAATCATGACCTATCTAGAGCTGAATTCCTGTTTCTGGTTCTGAGAAATTAAATTAAAACCTTCCTCACTATTTTTGTCTTCCCCACCCACAAACACTCAGCTTTGGGAATATGGAACCACACGTATCTTTTTATTTGGAGAAATGGAAAAACAATCAAAAGACATGAAAACCTAGGATATATTTACATACAGGAAAATGAGCAACCCAAATCAGTGTATTCAGGAGTTTGGTCAACTCCATGGTTTCAAATAGTTGTCTGGCTTATTGAGATCCAGAATTCTTAGCCCTACCACAGACTCCATATAAGACCCCAATCACAGGCCCAGTTAGACTCAGTGGTAATCAAGAAGCATCAGTCTCCTCCAGCCCAGAATGAACTGCTTTGCCAGCTCCTGCTCCAATGTTCAGCTACCTGGTCCTTTGGCCAAGTGTGCCAGGCAACTGTGAAGGTTGAACTCTGATCTGGCTCTGATCCAGTTGGGCCTCATTACAAAGTAAGCTCAGCCCAGCTGCTGCTGTACTAGCCCTACAGATTCATTCCACAAAGAGTCACAGAAACTCCAGGTAGGGAGTCCAAAGTAAAACAGGACCCTTAGACAAGAGGAACAGACAGTGTGCTAAAAACTTCAATAGATTCAAGGAAGGGTGGCTACAATGCTACCAAATTATTTTCACTCACATAGCTAAATTATGGAGGTATGTCATGCTCCTGACTTGTGAGAGTGCATGTTTATTTTTAGCATAAAAAAATGAAAATTACATGGAGACATGGAAAAGTGACTCATTACCAGTGGCCTAATTATCTCTTCATCTGAAAATATGTATCACTTTTTCCTCCAAAAATTATTGTTCCTGATGCTGAATGTACTTTCAGAAGTCAGATACTGTCTGACTGCATGGATCCAAAGCCCCAAACACTTGAATAACAGTCACAGCGTGTGCCACAGTTGTTGCTACAATCCCATAATTGCAATAGCAAACACATAGGGTATGGAACACTTGTGCAGCCCCTATCCCTCAACTAAAGAGAGATTTTTCCATCCCCCTCCCCTCTACATTGGCCATATATTTACTAGTATTTATCTATATGTAAACTTTGTTTGGTTTTAAAGAAGGTACATACATCTGTGCTAAAAGTTCACTTCAATGAGTTAATCATTAATGCACAGAGTTTGGGTAGGTTTAATAGTTACTCAAGCAGATTCTCCCACCAGTTTAAAAAAAAAAACATAAAATTGTTCTCCTCCAGGCTTCACTTCACTTCACTAAAGACTCCCAGCATGTAGATGGGGGGTGGGGGAGTGGAATCAGTGAGGTGTGATAAGTTTCTACAATGCGTTTGTATGCTCTTATCAGGTTTCTCAGAACATTGGAGATAAAAGGAAACACATTCATTCTCTGCACCACCACTACTGACAGCATCTGAAAATTAAGGTAATAGGGGTCTGATCCTATAAGGTGTTGAGCACCCTTATCTCACCCTGCATAAATATATCCCACAAGAGACATTCAGCACCTCAACGTCAGACCCAAGTATGTGTCATTTCTGTGGTAATTTGACAGAAGGTTAGTACATTTTACCAATGTAGTGAAATGTGCTTTTAAGGCTATGTCTACACTTGCACACATATTCAGCTAATTGACCATATACATGTTCAGGCATGTTCCCCATACAGTGTCCGCATGTGCTTTGTACACATGAATGCTCATGTCCGCACTGCTGCATTTGTTACACGTTGTCAGCACTACCATTTCAGGAGTGGTATCTCAGAGTTCTGTGCATCACAGGAGATGCACTAGGAACCACTTTGCTGGGTGGTGTTGGTATTGTCAACATTTATTGAAGGTAGCTCCTGCTCACATCTTCCTCTTGCCAAACTGGGTGGAAGACATGGAGCAAGTGAATGACGATGTGATTCTGCTCATGCTTCTTAGTGAGGGACAGATGTTTATGGGGTGCAGTAGGTGAGTGGCAAGACACTGGATGGAATCGAGGCAGAACTTACTGACATGTGGAAGATAGCTGACCATGAGAGTGATGACAAGCCATTCTGGTCCCATGGAACAGATACAGTGACTGCCAGTATTGCCATGATATTCCCATGGGTGGACCATCACTTCTGGTCTAGCAGAACCAGCACAGTGTTGTAGGATCATATCATTTTGCAGGGGAGTGTATAAAAAGAATTTCAAAGGGAAAAATCGAGAGTGAATGGTTTAACACCTAGAATTGATGCAATAACGCAAGGAGTTGCCCAGAAACAGTTAATTGCAGCAGGAGTGGGCACTCCTGTAACCAATTTGACATGCAGAGAAAAACAACAGACACTGGGGGAACAAATTCAAGTTTGTCAAGAGCAGGTAACCCCCACTATCCTCTCAGAACCAGGATAAAAACTAGGGATACGGGTTCCCAACTGTCTTAACCCACGGAGCCCCACTCCTTGTTCTGAGCTAAGAATTTAGCCTTCGTTCTCAAATATTTTTATGTACCAGTTAAGTTCTTCTTTATATCCACTCTCAGTTTGCTAAACTTGCTGCTGCTGCATGTGTCATAAACAGATAGCTAAGGGTTAATGTTCTTTAACCTGTAAAGGGTTAACAAAGGGAACCAAACACCTGACCAGAGGACCAATCAGGAAACCGGATTTTTCAAAGCTCAGGGAGGGAGTTTTTGGGTGTGTGTCTTTTGTTCTGTCTAGTGCTCGTCTCGGCTCTGAGAAGGATCTCTCTCGCAGGCTTTTCTTATCTTCTGTTTCCAAGTTGTGAGACAAGGAGCAAACAATAGGTTATATGTGTTTTTTTTGTTATTTACAGTGTGTGTGCTGGAATGTTTAAATTGTATTTCCTTTTTGAATAGGCATTTATTCATGTTTTCTTTTAAGCAATTGACCCTGTATTATTGTCATCTTGATACGAGACCATTTTATGTCTTTTTTTCATTTTAATAAAGCTTCTTTTTAGACCTGTTGTTTTTTCCGTAGTGGGGGCTCAGGGGGACTGGCCTGTCAGTCACCAAGGAAATTGGGTGGAAGGAAGAAGAGAGGGGGGGAAGGTGAATTGCCCTTTCTGTTTTGTAATTCAGAGTTGAGTACAGATCTTCCAGGGTAGGGCCCAGGGAGGGGAAGCTGGGAGGAGGTAAAGAGGGAGAAAGGAAGTTGGGTTATTTCCGCTTTGTTGTGAAGACTCAGGGCATCTCGAGTCTTGGGGTCCCCCAGGGAAGGTTTTGGGGAGACCAGAGTGAGGCAGGCACTGAAATTCCTGTCTGGTGGCAGCGATATCAGATCTAAGCTGGTAATTAAGCTTGGAGGTTTCATGCTAGCATCTTATGTTCTGAACTCTAAGGTTCAGATCTGAGTAGGAAAGCTATGACAGCATGTACTTTAAGATTAATTAACTCTGTCAAGTTCTCTCTCTTTTGGCTCAAGTCTCCTTCCCTTTCTAGGTTGCTCTTCCCCCCTTCCCTCCCATCTGCTCTCTCTTTGTTTTAAAAGTTATAGATATTACAGAAACCTCCATTGCTGAAAAAGACAAAGTAACAACAAACAAACAGAGAGAAAACAAAGTAAATTCTTTACTCTAAATAAGTCCAGTAAATTAATTATTTTAATCCTTCGGGTCAGGAATGCAACAACTGGAAATATCCTAACTTTCTTGAAGATATGGTTGCCAAGCAACAGAAATGCAGACTCTGCTTCTAATCCTAACCACTGACTAATATTTGAAACAGGGGTTTTCCTTATTTCCATGTAGCAGAGTTTTTAAAATAAAGTAATGGAAAATGCCTTAAGTTACTGAATTAACTGAAAGTGGGTAAATAAATTAATCTGAATGTTTATTAATTCTTATTAAAAGGTAATAATCTTCTTATTTAAATGTTAAACTCTTTTGTTTACTGTCTATTTTTGAAAATGCATTGCCTTCATAATTTTGAGCTCTTAATGCCTTATCTTATATAGTTATGAATATAATTCTGGTGCCATTTGTCTTTAATTGTAAGTTTGTCCTGTCTGTCATGCATGTTGCCCTGTGTTGTATGGCGTGTGTCCCCCATAGCTACTTTTTTTTGTTTTTATTGTGTTGCAACAAAAGTCAATTTTATACTTTTTTATATGCATAGTACCACACTATTTTAGTATTGTGGCTGGGGTATAACCATCATAATCCCAATTAACTATTTTGCAAAGTTTAAAAAGGCCTCAGTTATAAATATATGTACGTATATTTTTGCCTAAACAAATAATGCAATTGCAAACAAAAAAGGTTATCTGATATTAATCACAAGATTTTTTTTTTCCAAAGGAAAAATGTAAGGGGAAACCTCAACATTAATGCAAAAGTAATATTAACAAAATGTCAATTCCTGGTTTGGGTTTTTATAAACTTGTTTGAACCTTTAAATATAGTTATAAGAATGTTACAAAAAATTTCAAAAAAATAACAATATATACTATAGCTGGTTATGTTGCAAAATGTTGAAGCTAAACAAAGCAATTTCAACAGGTTTTGACCTTTGTCTCCCAAACAAAACCATGTGTCATGAAATTTTTATGCCCTCAAAGCATTTGTCTAAACCTGCATTTAAAATTCATTTTGGTTTGTTTTTTATACTTTTTTCTTTTATGTTATGTTAAAGGAAAGTAGTGGTTGTTACAGTTTGTGCTTTCAAGTATTTAACAAAAGCTGAATTGGTATCACAAGCAAATTAACTCTAAAAAGCTTGGGTAAAAATTCTGTTCCTAACTTTTTTCCAAAATGGAGTACTCAGCAGGGGAGAGCAGGACAACTCACAAAAGACAGTGAGCATTTATTTTAGCAGTCAAGCACTATATTTATTATGAAAAAATTAGTAATGCACCTCGTAAGTGAAAATGAATGTCTTTACAACAACTGTAAAAGCATCTAAAACAGGTTTATTTGCACCAAAGAACTGGGAAAATCAGAACAAAGCATAGCTTATGTTATAAAATACTTGTTCCTTATTACATTGTGAACAAACTAAGCTAATCTCTGCATTAAATTTGGGTTATTGAAAAGAAGAGAAATGTAAAAAAAACAAGCAAAAACTTTATTATGTTAACCAACTTAAGCAGTTTAAGGTGCATCCCACAGACTGAAGACACCAGAAGATATCAGTGCACAGTAGGCTGACCAGACAGAAAGTGTGAAAAATCAGGACAGAGGTTGAGGAGTAATAGAAACCTATATAAGAAAAAGCCCCAAATATCAGGACTGTCCCTATAAAATTGGGACATATGGTCACCCTAGTGCACAGTGAAGAAACTCCCAGGCATCAAAAAAGAAAAATAAGAGCTTTATAAACAATAGACTGGTCAACTAAACCTCAGTTTACCACATATGGATAATTAAGAATTCAATCAGCTAGAAACTACTAGGTGGACCAGGTCTAACTGTTGTTTAAAATGGTATATTATTGGGCAAAGTTAGTTCATGTGCCTGTGGTTTTACATTTTTATTACACAAATACGGATGCATTTGGTTACTGTGTAAAAGCAACTGTATTATTGCTATATACTACTTTGTTCATTAATATACTAGCATCTTATCAGAAATGTGCACAAGACTTAAAGGCTGGGCAAAAGACTATTCCACAGCAGGGGTGGCTCCAGGAAGCAGTGCACCAAGCGTGTGGCTAGGGCGGCAAGCCGCAGGGGTCACCCTGCCGGTTGCTGTGAGGGTGGCAGCAAGGAAGCCTTCGACAGCATTTCTGTGGGAGGTCCGCCGGTCCCATGGATTCAGCAGCAATTCAGCGGCGGGTACACTGAAGGCACGGGACCAGCAGATCACTCGCAAAACCACCGCTGAATCCGTGGGACCAGCGCACCTCCCGCAGAAACGCCATCGAAGGCAGCCTGACTACCGTGCTTGGGGTGGCAAAACATATAGAGCCGCCCCTGTTCCACAGTCTGGTATCTTTCAAAACAGGAGATTGATATCTAGATGAAGTTATTGGGTATATTGCAAGGTCATCTGAACTTGGAAACCTATTTGGAATGCAGGTAATATGAAAAATTATATAAACAAAACATTAACTATTTTGACCACCAGGCAACGGAAACCACTTTTGAACCTGTAATTCATGGTGTTAAGGGCCAATTACTGAAGAAACAGTACACCATTTATAATGTGCATGATATTTTTAAACTGCTTAACAAAACACAAGTAAAAATTAATCAACTAATTGCAGCAAACAGTAAGAAGGCAAGGAGACAAAATTGGTAAAGAAATTATTTGTACTGCTTATGGAACTACAGATTGTGCAGATAGACATAGGGGAGACTTTGCTGATGTAAAACACGGCAGTGGTATTGTACATCAGAATTGCTATGCACTGCCCTTGTAGTTAGGCCTGAAAGGTCTGGCATGCTAGTCGGACTGCTCTCAACTCCTTGATATTGATATGGAGGGAGAGCTCGTCCAGCGACCGAAGACCCTGGTGTTTGGAGGTCTCCTAAATGTATACCCCAGCCTAGAGCTGACACATCCATTACCAGGGACAAGGAAGGCTAGGGGTTGTTGAAGGGGACTCCTTCACACACTGTCCAAGAGTTAAGCCACTATTGAAGTGACTCAAGCACTGCTCTGGCACCATCACCACTGAATTCAGTCTGTCACGTCCCTGGTGATAGGCCAAAGCAAGCCAAACCTGTAGAGGCCTAAGTCTCAGTCTGGTGTGCCACATCACATAAATGCAGGTTGCCATGTGGCCGAGGACACTCAGGAACCCCTTGCTGTAGTGATTGGGTATTGCCTGAGGTCTTGAAGGATGTGCGTCATGGCTTGGAATCGGGACTCTGGCAAAAGTGCTCTTGCCTGAACCAAGTCTAACACTGCCCCGATTAATTCTAATTTTTGGGTTGGTGACAAGGTTGACTTGTTCAAGTTGAGGAGGAGACCTAGTCTCTCTAATGTAGATTTGACCAACCAGACTTGAGACTCCACCTGCCTCCTTAGCAGCCAGTCGTTGAGGTAGGGGTATACCTGCACCTGCCTCCGACAGAGGAAAGCGGCCATGACTGATATGCACTTGGTGAATACTTGGGGGACAGTTGAGAGGCCAAATGGAAGGACTATGATTAGACAATGTTTGTCGTCGACCGTGAAGCATAGGAATCACCTGTGTGCAGGCCGAATAACTATATGGAAGTATGCATCTTTCATGTCGAGAGTGATGTACCAGTCTCCTGGATCCAGAAAGGGAATAATGGTGCCAAGGGAGACTGTGTGGAACTTCAACTTTACTATGAATTTGTTGAGTCCTTGAAAATCTATAATGGATCTGAGACCCCCCACCCCTTGGCCTTATGGATTGGGATGTATTGGGAATAGAATTCCTTTCCCCGTAGCAAGAGAAATCTCCTCCACTGCTCCCATGGCGAGGAGAGCCTGCACCTCCTGCATGAGGAGTTGCTCATGAGACAGGTCCGTGAACAGGGACAGGGAAGGTGGGTGGAAGCGAGGGTAGGAGCAGAACTGGGGAGAATATCCCACTTCTACCATATGGAGAACCCAATGTTCTGAACTTATTTGGGACCAAGCATGGTAGAAGTGGGACAGCTGATTCAAGAAAGATGGGGAAGGATCCAGAATTGAGGCTGGTGCACCATCCTTGGGCGCACCTTCAAAAGGCCTGCTTTGAATCCCACAATGGTTTAGTCAGGCCCTGGCCCTGCCCGGGTGAGGGGTTTGAAGGTTTTCATCTGCCATTCCTGCCCCTTTTCCTATAAAAGTCCTGCCTTGGCCGAGGAGGATAGGATCGCTGCTGTTGCTGCTGGGACTTGAAATGTTTATGTTGGGTTGCCGGGGTTTGCATACCCAAGGATTTCATGGTAGTCCTGGAGTCCTTTTGCTCTGCAGCCTAGAATCAGTCTGCTCTGCAGACAGACCTGCTCCATCAAAAGGCAGGTCCTGCATAGTCTGTTGAATCTCGGGTGGGAGTCCCAAGGCCGCAGCCATGCAGCTACACTTGCATCTAGTCTTTGAGGATTCCATAATATTAGACCTTAAAATTGTGATATTATTAGGTAGCTGTTTTAGAATATTTTAAAATATATTTTCAATCATTTTTAAACATATTGCCAATAATTCTTCACTCCCTCACAAGACTGGCTGGTTAGATGCATGGCAACAAAGGGAGACTGGTGGAAGGATAAGAAAACGAGTGCCATTTACAGAACTGACCTTTAAATTCATGAAGCCTGTGACCACAGTCCCACAAGCCTTGTTTTAGGGAAGCTAAAAATGTAAAGAGAATCATAACTGTCTAACACAGTTCTAGTCCTATTCCTTGCAAAGAAAACCTGTAAAATGACATAAACCCAAGTAAAAAAATTGCTAGTATTAAAAATGCAAGCAGTTGGAAGGTACCTAAGATAAACTCAATTTATTTTGAAATTAGTCGAAAGCATAATGTAATGACTATTATTTATAATTAATTCAATAAAAACCTTCATTTTATTTTTTTCCTGAAGTTGCCACACCATCAGAAGTGTCATGAAATGCCATGTTCTTGCCAAAGAATGTAGGTCATAATTGCCATGGAATGCAAGGGGCATTCTTTGTGTCTATAATTTGTTATTGGAAGTATAAAAGATATCATTCTGCATTTCTAGGCCTTATCCCCCATTTCACACTCAGCAAAAATGCCTGTCTAAAACAGAGGGCAATTTACTTTATCAAGGACTGCAGAAACACCCTGTGGCACTTTGGGGATCGACCCAGGCTCATAAAATGTTCTGTTATCACCTGCCTTGTAATCCTGGGAATCTCTGTGCTCTCAGACACCAGCAGCATGCTGACAGCACAGTGGTTTCACCCTGGCTTCAGCCCAGTTATTCCTTTTAGGGTGACACCAACAACCCTTCTGGTCTCAAGGCTCCCCAAAACCATCTCTCCTGCGGTGTCCAGTCCTTCTTATTGGGCACACACAGAGGTAACACTAAGTTTCTTGCCTCCAAAGAGCCAGTCCATGCAACAGCTTGGTAGTTCAGCTGGGGTTATACACTCCACTTTAGCACACAGAGGGGGGAATTGAACCTGGCTCTCTACACAATGAATAGGCTCAAGCACTTAAAATGCTTCTTATGGGCATGTTAGGCACTTGCTTCACTCCACAGGAAGGAGGCAGTGGTGAGGGCATTCTATACCCTATAATTTGTAGCCTCCTGGTTTGAGCACTTGATCAGGATGTGGGGAGATCCAGATTCAATTCCCCTCTCTATTGTAGAGAGGGAAAGAATTTGTAGAGGGTTTTTTTCCCCTCTCAGAAACATGCACAAACCACTAAACTATACAGAATATTCTAGTATGAGGTCTCCCATGGAAGCATCTCCACCATGAATAAAGAAAGAATGATGGGAGCAGAGGGATTGGACTCAGAGTCTTCCAGATAGGTGCTATAGCCACTGAAGTTCTAAGTCTCTCTCTAAAGACTGTTCCATTGAGAATAACTACATAAATTATTTTGTGGTCCAGAGAGGTTCTCCCTCAAAGTCTGTCCTCTTTATACTGCTGTGGTAGCCTAAGGGGCAATGAAAGCCCTATATCCAGCCTGGGAAGAATTTCTCTGGCAGAAGAATTGAGTAAAATAGCCACAAAAGGCCTATGAGGCCTCCTCTGCAAGGCGTGACACAGGGGTGTGCTGAGGGCAGGGTTGTAGTGAACACTGCTGTGGTGATTTTGGGTGGTCCTGTACACAGAAGCAAATGAATTTGGGCTGCTGTAACTTGAGCAGCTGGGTGACATTTCAGTTTTCTCCAAGACACACAGCAGAAAGTTTCACCCAGATTGCAAACTCTGCTATTTTAGTACAGTTACATAATCTATCCATAGAATGGACTATATGATTAAGATGATGACTCACACAACACTTGTAATGAATAGTGACTTTATATGAAGAACACAATTTGCAGGCAACATGTAGGCTGAATTTTGTTTCCATTAAACACTCAAACATTTACAAATGGCAAACAAATTAGTAACAATCAAATTCTTTTTTGTAAGGAGGAAATATGGTCATGTTAAAAGAGTAAATTGTTCACTACAAATAGTTTGCCCAGTTCTACTCAATTATATGAATCATATTAGCCATTTGAACAAGAAAACTTCAGAAAGACTTGTAGAGACTTGATTTTGTTGTTAATGATGAGACAGCTTGAAATGGCACAGGTAGTAGAAGCAATGGCTTCCCCGAGGTTTATTTAGGCTTTCAGAAGACAAAAATCACTAGACTTATTAAATTGAAAAGAATGTTGCTTGCAGTGTTGTAGCAGGATATTACAGAGACCAGGTGGGTGAGGTAATATCTTTTATTGGACCAACTTCTGCTGGTGAAAGAGACAAGCTTTCAAGCTTACACAGAACTCTTCTTCAGGACTGAAAGGTACTCAGCGTGTCACAGCTAACTACAGATGGAACATAGCATAAGGAGTTAATATGTAAGAGACTATTCAGGGCAAAGTGGGCAATTAACACCTCAGCAATCATAGGTCAAAGAAGGGTTAGTGGGTTATAGATTGTTGAAATGGGCCATGAATTTAGTGTCTTTATTAAGTCCATGATTTGGGATGTCTAGCAAAGTTATGAATTTAAGCTCTAAGGCTCATCTTTCAAAAGTGTTGTGCAGGTTTCCTTTGAAGACAAGAGCTGAGAGATCAGATATGGAGTGATCATTTTATGAAAAGTGTTCACCCTGGGTTATATGCTGTTTCTGTCTTTTATCATTTTTCTGTGAGAGTTCAATAGCATAGTGATTGTTTGGTTTAATCCATATAGTTCCTATTGGGACATTTAATGCACTGGATGAGGCACACCACATGTTGTGATAGGCATGCGTAGAACCCAGGGATCTTGAAAGGTGTGAGGTAGGAATTATTTATCATCGTAGCAGTGGAGATATGTCTGCAGGTTTTGCAACTGTTGTTATGGCAAGATCTGGTGCCACTTTAAGTTTGTGGGTCCTGGTCTGTGGGGACCGGCTTCTAATGATGATGTTGGCAAGGTCAGAAGGTGATTGCAGGCCAGAAGACAGGGTTTGGGAAAGATTTCTTTCAAGATGTGGTCCCCATTGAGTACGGTTTATAATTGTATAATGATATCCCATAGGAGTTCCAGTGTGGAGTGGTAGGAGACAATGACAGGCATGAGGTCAGAGGGTTTTTGTTTTTCTGTATTGAAGCAGAATATTTGGGTGGCCTGTTCCATGATGCGGTCTGCACCTCTGATTGAGTGTCTTTGTTTGGTGAAGGCAGTTTTCATGTGTTGAGATGTGTATGCCAGATTTTCTTCTCAGAACATATTCTATGGTTCCAATGACGATCTGCCAAAATATTAACAACAGGTTCCCTCCTCCTCACCCCACGAGGGGATTGTGGCCACCCCCCCAAGACTCCTGCCCCATCCAACCCCCTGCCCTGTCCCGACTGACCCCTGTCACCCCATCCAACCCCTCCTTTCATTCTTGATGGCCCCCCGGGACCCCTGTCCCATCCAACCACCCCTTCTCTCTGTCCTCGCCTACCCTGAGACCTGAACTGCCCCCCCACTGCACCATCCAACCCCCTGCATACCGTCCTGACTGCCCCGACCCGGACCCTTTCCCCCATTGAGTCCCCCTGTTCCCTGCCCTCTTACCTCCCCACTCCTATCCACCCTCCCACAAATCCCAAAACTCCCCTGCCCTCTTCCAACACCCTCTCCTTGCTCCCTGCCCCCTTACCACACTGCCTGGAGCCGCTCGGCCGGGGCCAGGGCAGGGCCGGAGCCACTTGGCTGGGACCGACACTGGCACCGCAGGGCCGGAGTTGGGCGCGCTCGGCTGGGGCCAGGATGGGTCAGGGCTAGGTGCACTCGGCCAGGACCGGGAGACGTGGGGCCATAGCCGGGGGCGCTTGGCTGGGGCTGGGACCAGGCTAGGGGTGCTCAGCCAGGGGTGCCAGGCCAGAGGGAGCCTCTTGGCCAGGACCAGGAGCAGGACCGGAGGGAGCCACTCGGCTGGACTGGGCCGGCTGCACCTCCCCTCCCCCCGTGCCCCAGCTTACCTGTGTGCCTGCTGCTTGTTTCAGGCTTCCCACAAACATCTGATTTGTGGGAAGCAGGGGGGGGGGAAGAGAAGGGGGGAGCGAGTATTCAGGGGAGGAAGGGGAAGTGAGCTGGGGCCGGGGCGGAGTGGACAGCTGTCAGAGCTTTTATTTTGTTTTGTCCCAGAACAACTGGTTCTAAATGGGCTTCTGAATTTAACAACTGGTTCCTTCGAACCGGATCCAGCTCACCACTGGTGGTATCTGAGTGTCTAGCTGTAGATACCCAGATTTTTTGTTAATGTTGCCTGCATTCTCTCAAAAATGGTGATAAGTCAGGGGATGCTCAGCTTTCTTGTATATATATTGTAGCATTTAATTTCCTCATAGTAGCTGGCATGGATGAGTTCAAGTAGTACTTGCCTAACACCTGAAGCTTGTTGAAGTATTACTGCTTTGAGAGATAAGAAGTGTTCAATGCTCTCAATACATTTAGTTGTTTTTTGTTTGTTTGAAACAACTGATAAGAATTCATTCACAATACAGTTTAATGACTTAAAATAAATAGGGTAAATAGTGTCCTGGATGGCTAACCAGCAGAAAACATGCCAATTCCAAATGTGTTTCACCTGGGATACTTGAGGCAGCTTTATGTCTGGGAAGAAAAACAGATTCTGGCCTCTGGGAGGATGGGCCAGGTAGTGCAGCTGCACTACCTTCTGCTGCCAGTAAAGCCTTCCTCACCAACTCAGTTTTCTCAGTGTAACCTGCTTCCCCGCTGCTTCCAGGTCGTGATATATCTTGGAGATTAGGAAAGAGCAAGCTGGTAGGCAGATCATGTCAGGAGATCAGATTGCAATAAAGAGTGAACAAAAGATTTCTGAGTATTTTAGGCCTAAATCCACAAAGGTATGTAGTTGCCTAAACCCCAGACTGGGCACATAAGTACCTGTTTTCGGCACAACTGAAATCCACAAAACCCCTGTTTGGCTGTTGCCTAGCTCTGTAGGTACCTAAAGTCACTTGGCACCAAATCTTTCACTGTATAATTTCCCTGTGTACCTAAGTTTCTGTTTTTGGGCATTCACACTGTTGAGTCACTCTACACATCTGGATGCCTAAGTCCCAACATGATCCTCAAACCAAGGGAAAGTCTCTCTTGCCCATGGGACCTAGGGCCCATTCAAAATCCAGCTACAGGAAGTGGTGGTGGTGAACTTGCTTTTGTAACTTTTAACCCAGGGGTTAGATCACTCCCCCAGGATGTGGAAGGCTTGGATTCAATTCCTTCCTCTGCCTGCTGGAGCAAAATGATCTGAAGAGATCTCCAGCTGCCTCAGCAAGTGTTCTAACCATTGATCTCTGGGATAGTGTAACGTAAGGACTCCCTCAATCTCTCCTGTTAAAGCTGTTCCACTGACACTTAGTAGCTAGGTTTGTGAATCTTAAACTGCAAATTGTATAAGGTGTATCTCAGGGTAGATATTTACTCATTATGATTGCCAGACATTGAAAAAGACAATATAAAGTCAAGAAAAGCACATTTTCAACCAGAAGTAAGATTTAGTATATAATATGAAAGAATATTTGTTTTTTATTTCCAGTGCAGCTTTATTCTTAAGTAGGGCACAACGTAATTGATGGTGAGAATAAAAATACTTAACCCTGTAGAGAAAGCATCCCTGACAGTGTTTTGGAAAAGGGATGTGTTGGAAAGAAGCATTCCATCCTGTGAAGTATGGTAGGTTACACTTACTAATTTTGGGGCTTTTGAAAAATTTGAAATAAAACTTTTGTTAAGTTGATTAAATCACCAAAGTACAAATACAGTCCAGAGCCATAGTGGAGCACATGAAGTTACATAGTTTATATTCAGAACACTGGGAAAATGAGGTCAAATGCATTGCTGGCACAAATAGGGATAATTTCATCCAAGTTAAATTAATGGAGTTGTGCCTGCTTATATATCAATAGTGAATATGCCTGCTGTTTCTAGGTTCATGGCCAAACTTGGCTAAACATTGTAGTTATCTTATTTCACTAAATGAATTTCTGAGAGATTTTCTGGCATAGTATGAGGTACTGATGAGAACAACAATCAAAACAAGCTGGTTTCACAGTCTACGCAGGATTTTACAAAAGCATTTGAGATTGTTTGGTCTGTGGAGTCAGCAACAAGTGATGCATGTGAGGTAAAAGAAATGGCACCATCTCCAGTGCCTGTGAGAGAAATGCAGTAGCCCATAGGAGGGAAGTATATTGATTGGATGCTACCATTGCAGAGGGAATCACTGAGTTGTAGCATTTTAAAGATTTCAGTTGGATTTAGTTCTTTTACCAAAAAAATAAAAACTGCGTGTAGGAATGAAAAGAGAGAGAGAAACAACAACAACAGCAGCAATGGTAAAAGTAGCCAAAGCTTAACCCTCCTCCCCAAAAATCAAGACCTGCTAACTTAGGTCTGGGAATCTGCTGATGCCTATGCCACATGAATGACCTTAAAAACAAAAGCACACAGAGGCAATTAATCATGTCTTGGATGATTACTGCAAGAGGTACAGATGATTGGATATTGGTGTCTCTCAGACACTGTTAATGAGGTAATTATGAGTAAACAAGAGGATCTCACAAGTAAAAATAAAGCAGTGACAACACTGCTTAACACAGACACTGGGGAAAACAGTTCTGATTTAGGGGAAAGAGTGTCCAATTTATCAAATTAAAGGGGATTTGTTTAAATTCGCCAGTCAGGGCTGGCTTAGTGGGAAAATATTCAGACTTTAAAAGAATGGTAGTTCTCAGCATTTCTCCTGAACTTAAGTATTTTCCTGCACAGTAAATGAGTCTGAATAAGCCAAGTAAGGGAAACATGCATTTGAGCCAGTTCAGTTCTCATTGGCCATACCTATCATATCAGTGGTGAAAAAGGGAAGAGCTATTTACAGCAGTAGCAATAAAAACTCACAGTGAATAGAATCTGGATACACACCTAATAACAAGGAGAGGCAAGCTTATTTCTTCATTATCAAATAGCTATATTAGTGAACTTGACAAAAATGATGTATATCACTGATAGTTTCTTGACTAGAATGCAAGATAATGTTTATTTACCATAGTCATAGTCACATTTTATAAAATATGACTATTTTATGCTTTAAGTACATGAACAAATTTTTTTTAAATACATAGAGATTCAAATTAAACCAATTTTAATTAGAATCCTCCCTACTCTTTAAACCAGAAACCTTCTGCCCACCCAGCAAAAGCTTAGGAAGGTGGACAGGCTTTGCAATTGGAGAGCTGTGTAGAGTCTTTCCTCCACAGAAAAGCTCTGATTGGTTAAAGGTGAGGTAGGTATCCATCTCCTAGTTTCCTGATGCTGGCCCATCTCTCATTGTGAGGGTAGAGTAGCAGCAGATTGGCTACAAACTGCCTAATTCCCATTAGAGAGGAGGAATGTCACTCCAGGAAAAGGACTGGGAATTGGCTGTGGGCCACCTGGTTGGCTCTGGGCCAGTCAGCAGACACAGACGTGGAACTGGCAAGAGTGCTCCCGAGACTTGCTGCAGTTTTGGTTTGTACTAGACTCTGGTTCCCAAACTTTAACAACTTGTGAACCCCTTTCACTATAATGTCAAGTCTCACGAACTCCCTCCTAAAAATGAATATTTCCAGGGATTTTCTCCTTTACCTGAGTATAAATTCTAAAAGCAGTGATCTTGGAAATATAAAATATGTTTTTATGGCATGCTTATTAAACATTGTTATTAATTATTATTTAGCATAACAGTATTTTTATTACATTATGAAAACAGCAACACTGTTCCAAGATCTCACTTTCATAGTTTGCATCACTTTGAATGAGCTTGTTATAAGACAAGGCTCCTATGTTTCATCAAGGAGTACCAAATGTGAAACAGCATGAAGGTATTTAAGAAGGCAACTTAACTCATTCCTCCTACATAAGCATTCAGGTCTTGAGCAGTCCAGGCAAACAACACATGTTACAAGAAAGCTTAAACTTGTTCTTCATAATAATTTTAAAACAATACTAGCTGCCTATTTAATTTTTAAAACAGCAAAAAATATCCACCTTCCTTTCCATTTCTTATAAGAAGTCTTGAAGTTTAAATCTCCTCAGTGTGATAAATATGCTTGCTTTGATCTGCTTAGCTCTTGGAAATCCAGGGTCTCTGGGCTGCTGGCCCTGTGCTGCCTGGGGTCCCTAGGGACAGCTCTGTCCACCATTAGGAATTTTTTTCCCAAGAACCCACTGTAACATTTCTTGAACCTCCAGGGATTCACAAACCCCAGTTTAGGAACCACTATATTAGAGGAGAGAATGAAAACAGAGTATGTGGCAGAGTGGTCTGACCCAGGGAGAAGCTAGACCTACCTGGGAAGTCCAGCCCAGCAATGTTGAAGACGGACAGTCCAGGCAACAGAAATCAGTACTCAGGACTCTGAGTTCTAATTGCAGTCTAGCATATAGTGACAACAGCAAAGGGTTGGTTTGTACTATGTATGGGGAAGAACAGGCTGGGCAGTGGATGTTGGGGCTCAATCAGTTTAGAGAGCATCAATTTGTACATTTAGGCTCTGAGGACTGGGTATGTTGTATTATTGCATCACCCCTGATACTGATAGCTTACTATTCAGATAAATATTGCTTTATTGGTGAGAGCAGAGTCCATTCTTGTGGCCAACTTCTGCCTTTCCATGGGGAGAAGGAAGGCTGGTTCTTAGTCAAGGACAAGGGGGATTTGTCCTAGGCATATAGTCTAGGATTTGAGAGCCACTCAACCAAACCTAGCATACCTCCACTTGACAAAGACATATCTTAATGTTCAACAAATTCAGGGTCCCTCAGACAAACAGGGGAAACTATTCCGGAGACAAGAAACCTTCACTAAAGGTGTTCTGCTATCTGTCTCTCTTATTTAATCTGGGGGGCTGTTTCCTAGACTAGAGTAACACAACTGCACAAAAGAAAGGAGGAGATTGCTGAGGTTAAGGCCCAAACAAATTGGAGCTTTAAAAGGTCAAAAACACCTCAAGTTATAACCAAAATCAAACTGAAAGATAATATTATCAGTGAACACAGAGGCACATTTTGTTACAATCAGTTGATGTCTGGGTCTATTTTACTTCAGGAACAACCAAATAATTGTAACCTGCTGACTCAAACACAGTTAACAGAAATAGTCTGTTTAGGTGATTAAAAGTCCTCATGATAATTTGAGACATGTTATTAGAATACAGTACCATTGTTTCTACCACTACAAATCATAAGAATATAAGAACAGCCATAATGGGTCAGACCAATAGTCCATCTTGCCCAGTATCCTGTCTTCATATGGTGGCCAATGACAGGTGCTTCAGAGGGAATGAACAGAAAAGGTCACTTTCAAGTGATCCATCCCCTGTCAACTATTTCTAGCTTCCAGCAAACAGAGGCTAAAGACACCATCCCTGTCCATCCTGGCTAATAGCCATTGGTGGACCTATCCTCCATGAATTTATCTAGTTCTTTTTTTTTAACTCTGTTATAGTCTTGGCCTTCACAACATCCTCTGGCAAAGAGTTCCACAGGGTGACAGTGTGTTGTGTGAAGAAATACTTCTTTTTATTTGTTTTAAACCTGCTGCCTGTTAATTTCATTTGGTGACTCCTAATTCTTGTGTTATGAGAGGGAGTATTTATTTTCTCCTTATTTACTTTCTCCACACAGGTCATGATTTTATAGACCTCTATCATGTCCTCCCTTAGTCATCTCTTTTCCAAGCTGAAAAGTCCCAATAATGTCTAATGTCATTTGGGGTGTGACTTTGGCAATATGAGCCCCTGAATTCCAGTCATTTTATGGGGTTTTGTTATTGTTTGGGGATTTTTTTTTTGTTTTGTTTGATTACTTATTTATTTGCCTACTTACTTATTTGCAAAGCCGATCAGTCCAATACAATGCATACAAAAATAAATTTTTCTGGCTAATGTGAAGTGACTAGTTTATGAAAGTATATTCATTGAATTGTTACTTAATGCACTGGAACAATATACAATTAGACTTGTTCACATAGATTCAGATAGAACTTTTAAGGAAATTATTTGAACATCAACCCTAATATTGAATTGTAATTAACTTGTCTCCTTGAAATTTCAAATATTGTATTTTTCTGTTGTAAAATAAATTCCCCAAGTTTTAATTAAAAAGATTGTATAACCCAATGAATAAAGTATATTGAAAGCTGTGGCTAAGCTGTTTTTATGAGGAAAAAAATCATCAGATTGCTCATTTTTAAATAGATCGCTACAGTTTCAAAACTTAATTATCTTTACCTTCCCCAAATTCTCTGCATTTAATTAAAAAAAATAATATTTCTCTCTGATGAAGAAAACTCTATTCAACTATAGTTTCAGGATTATTTAAGGCTAGAAAGAACAATCTGATCATCTTGGCAGACCTGAATCTCACAGGCCATTAAATTTCACCCAGCTACACCTATATTGAACCCAATAGCTTGTGTTTGAAGAAAACATTACTTCCAGAAAGGCACCCAATCTTGATCTGAATTCTCCTTCTCTTCATATTTTCATCATTTATTTTGGTAGTTTGTTTCAATAGATAATCACCTTCATTGTTAAAAAATTGTGCCTAATTTCTCATTTGAATTTATCTGGCTTCGGTTTCCAGCCATTGGTTCTTGTTATGCCTTTTAAAGACATTTTTGGTATCCAGTCTCCCCATGAAGCTGCTTATACATTAATCAAGTAATTTCTCAATCTTATTTTTGATTAGCTAAAATGATTGTACTCTTTGAGGCACTGTAAGGCATTTTCTCCAGCCCTCGAATCATTTTTAAGGCTCTTTCCTGCCCCTTCTCCAATTTTTCAAA
Source organism: Chelonoidis abingdonii (assembly GCF_003597395.2). NCBI lineage: Eukaryota > Metazoa > Chordata > Testudines > Testudinidae > Chelonoidis > Chelonoidis abingdonii. The sequence goes on along the minus strand of NC_133771.1, from coordinate 80,209,276 downwards.
ATCTTTTTAATGTGTTGACCTGAGAATTGGACTCAGAATGGTATTGTCAGTCTCACCCGTGCTGTATACAGAGGTAAAAATCAGCTCCCTGCGTTTTCATTCTGCTCCTCTGTATATATATCTAAGTATTGCATTAGCTCTATATATATCTAAAGATAGCATGGTACATATAGTAGATCTTTTTCTATATCAGTGTTGCACTGGGAACTCATGTTGGGTTGCTTGCCCACTATGACCCCTAAATCCTTTTTAGATTAACTGCTTTCCAGTATACAGTCCCCATTCTGTTGGTATGGTCTGAGTTCCTTGATCCTACATGTATAACTTTGCATTTGACTGTTTCAAAATGCATTGTGTGTGAATGAGCCCAGCTTACCAAGATCATGCTGCCCTGTCTTCATCGTTATTCACCATTTTGACAGCCTGCGTCACCCACAGATTTTATTAGCAATATGTTTATGTCCAGATCGTCGATGAAAATATTGGATAGCATCAGGCCTAGTACCCATCCTTGCAGAACCCAGAGGGAAACACCCACTTTCATTGATTACTACTTTTTGACATTGCTTTGATATTTCATACTGCTAATTTTTCAGTCAGAATATTGTATGGTATTAAGCCATATTGATTGACATTAATTATATTCCTATCCTTTAATTCTTTATTAGTTGAACACCCAAACAGCTTTTTCATTATTTTACCATCCTACAGTTACTCAGGTCTTTCTACTTGTCCTTTCTGAATATTGTCACAACATTAGCATGATTCTAGTCTTCTGGAACTTCTCTGATATACCAATATTTATTAAAAATTAAAATCAGCAGACCAGAGAGCTCCTCAGGGAGTTCTTTTAGGACTCTTGAGAGGAAGCTGTCTTGAACTACTGACATAAAAATGTTTACACCTAGTAGATGTTGATTTATCTCTTCCTTCATTACTAGTGGACTAGAAAGTACTTCAGCATCCCATGTGATACCAGGACATCATCTTGCTTTTTCCAAATACCAAACAGAAATATTTATTGAACATTTATGTTTTCTGTATCATTATAAAAAAAATTTCTACATCCATTGTGACAGACCCAGACCAGTGGGGTACAGAAGTCTGGTCCTCTTAAGTCTGATCCTGCCCACTGCTAAAGGACCTCCCCCCAGCGTAAGGGGAGGATCCATGGGTCCGTGATACCAAATAATTCCAGGGGACAACTAATGAAATTACAGGAATGGGAGTGAGGTCACAGGGCTAATGGAAAGGAAACTGATGGGTACACCAAGCAGAGAACCCCGGACAGCGCCCACTGCTTCTTGAAGGCATCAAGGAAGCCAGCGTCTACCTCATGCCACAGAAGGGGCAGGTTTCCGGGGCGGGGGTAAACCACGCCAAGTACACGCCCGTGGTCATGGCCCCGTGAAGGAGCCACCAACTGATATCCTCAGTGGGCCTTGGAACAACGGTGGAGTATAGGCTGGCCCACCGGGGCTCCTCACCCTCAAGAGGTGGCAGGAGGTCCTGCCACTTTGTGTCGGGACGGGACACGAGGGTGAGGAAGTGAGGGGTGTGGAGCATGAGCATGTATAGATGTTTCCTTGCCACGGTCTGGAGCCAAACTGGCTGCAAATCGTGCAGCAGGCTCACAGTGAAAGGGTGAGGGGGCTGGTTGGGGCCAATGAAAAGGTTCAGAGGGCCAGGGGTGGAGGGGAGGCGGGGCATACCATCTCGCAGGACCCGGTCGAGGCAGGCCCGAGCAGTGGGCAGCAAAGTGGCCTTCACCTCTTGAAGTAAGTGCTGGGGAGTGTTAGGTTTGGAGAGCCCCATGCAGGGAGCGTACTGGCGTCTGGTAGAGGGCAAATATACTGGTCACTGGATGAGTAGTTTTCTGTTCCCTGAGTGACCAGAGCAGGGACTGCACTAGAGTAATCAGAAACCTGCTAGAACCAATTAAGACAGGCAGGATAATTAAGACACCTGGAGCCAACTAAGAAACTGCTAGAATCAATTAGGACAGGCTAGCTAATCAGGGCACCTGAGTTAGGACCTCACTTCAGTTTGTGGCATGCATGCAAGGAACTGGGAGCAAGAGGCATGAGGAGCTGAGAGCGAGAAGACTGAAGAGTACAAGCATTATCAGGCACCAGGAGAAAGGTCCTGTGGTGAGGATAAAGAAGATACTGGGAGGAGGCCATAGAGAAGTAGCCCAGGAAGTTGTAGCTGTTGTGCAGCTGTACCAGGAGGCACTATAGACAGCTGTGATCCACAGAGCCCTGGGCTGGAACCTGGACCAGAAGGCGGGCCCAGGTTCCCCCCAAACCTCTCAACTCCTGATCAGACACAGGAGGAATTGACCTGGACTGTGGTTTCTACCAGAGGGGAAGGTCTCTGGGCTGTTTCCCGACCCACATGGTAAATCTGTGAGACAAGCAAATCCGCTAATAAGTGCAGGATCCACCAAGGTAGAGGAGGAACTTTGTCACACCATCTAGCAACGAACCTTTCTCGTTGTATTCCATTCCTCCAGAGACATATTCTTTGTAGTTAACTTGCTGAATATCTGATAATTATTTGACATGTTTAGCTGGGCTGAATGCCTTTCCAGGCAAGGAAACACACAACATGTTAATACTATAACCTTAATGATGAGGTCATACTTAGCATATTGCATTACAGAGAGAGGGAGAATAATGTGTTGTGCGTAGTATTTTCTTATCTGTTGAAGGCACAACCAAGAGTATCACCTCTTGTGTCTCCGCTATCATATGTGTTCTTAATTATTATTATTCATAAATATCTATCTTGTGGTAGTGCCTAGAGGCTAACCAGATTGGGGCCTCATTGTGCTAGACACTGTACAAATATACAGTAAGTGGCAATACCTGTCCTAAAGATCTTAAAGTCTAAAAGACATGAAATAACAGGTAAATGAGACAAAGAAGGGGACATCTCCACTCCAGGTGAGGTATTAATCATACTGAAACCTGATTTTATGAGATCTAATGGGATTACAGCAGATAGTGGTAAGGCTGAAGGTATAGAACATAACAGATATAATACTTAGCAATTTTATATTGCATTTATTTTTTCAAAGTTCTTTACATACATTTCCAAATCCTCCCTGCACCCCTGTGAAGTAAATAGCAGTAAGTAGTTTCCAATACCAGTGTATCATAATTCAGTAAGTAAATTTAGCATCACAAGAATTGCTTTTTTTTGTAGTGTATTCTGTAGTGTACTTTATTGGTGTACTTTTTTGTTGTAGTGTACTCTGTGATTGCCTGCAGTTACATTATTAAAAATAAGAATCACATGAAAAAACAGGCACAAATATAATCTGAAAATACTTGATATTATTAAGCCCATTGCTATTTTCAAGAGAAACATAGCAAGAAACATAAGTGAGCCACATGGCACAAGAGTACACTTTTATTTTATGTTCACCCAGTCAAATAAAAATAGGATAGTAATACTCACAATCTTAAATAGGAGCACTGTGCCAAAGCATCTTTATTATTCAGCTCACATGCTAATAGTTCTTTTCTTTAGGCTACTAACTGGTTCACTACACAGGCTTCAAATTATGGAAGAATCATGATGATCATACTAAATGATGAACTTGCTTATTTTGTGTAGTAAGAAACATCTGAACAATTGTTGAGTACTTTATGGCACAAAGAAACAGTCTTAGACATGGACATGATTTATATTTTTGCAACAAAAGATTCTTATAAAAATGTTTGACTGGTGTTAGTTTCAAAAACTGCACAATTATTGTTTGATACTTAGGGCCAAACTGTGTATACCAAAGGACAGAATTTGACATTTTAAAACATTCTATTCTCATTTTTCCCCCAGGATTCTGATACCCAGCATAGAAGAGTTGGGGGAAGCAATCCAAAGAGTTTCTAAGCTGATATCTGCAACAGTGTTTGAGGAGGGGCACTCATATTTGGGACTCACATTCAGGCCAGATCTCCACTACAGACATATATCGGTATAACTGCATCACTCAGGGATGTGAAAAATCCACACTCCTAAATAATATAATTATACTGACCTAACCCCCTGTGTAGACAGTCCTACGTTGAAGGGAGAGCTTCCTGCATCAACAGCTACTGCCTCTCAGGGAGGTGAATTAACTATGCCAACGAGAAAAGCTTTCCTGTCAGTGTAGCAGTGTTTTCACTAAAGCACTCCAGTGGCACAGCTGCACTGGTGCAGCTGCACCACTGGACTGCTGTCCAAGAAGACAAGCCCTCAAAGACTTGGAGGATTTTTTTAGATCAATCAAGGGCTGCTTTAGAAAGACCCAACAGCAGCTGTAGCCAAAAAGAAATTTTGCTGTCTGCATCTTACCAGAAGAGTATGACCTTTTCCTTCTGGTGCATAACTTGTTACCATCATCTGTGGTTTTGCCACTACAGGACTAAGGCAGGCTAACCTAATGTGCTCTACATGGAGACTACTTAAGTGAATACAGAATGCAGCCACCCAGGAGGGCATCACACAGGGAACATATAACACCAATACACTGAGATGGGCAGTGCTAAGGACTATGGCCCTGTTTCTCCAGTGAGCTCCCAGCGGTGGACATCGGTGCTTGTTTTCAGCCCCCTGAAGTTACTGGGGATATGAGAGGGGGGTCACCCACTTATAGCTCACTGCAGCACTGAACTTTGTATAGTACTGTACTATGGGTAATTGTGTTGACACTGACCTAATATGGCAGACCACCTTGCTTTTCAAAAAAAAGCTATGACATATAAGTCAAAAACTGATTTTTTTCTGGCAACATCATAACCAGTCTGAAGAATAGATAGTGATACCTGTTTGTGATGAAGCAGAGAAATTGCCAGCCAGCAGCACAGGGGTTAAAGAGCCTTGGGGACCAGCTAGTCCCGGCCCACTATACCAGCATGCAGTGCCAGGCCTGGATGGGGGAGAAAAGAAGAGAGCTTGGCTCAGTTTGATGTTGACTGGCAAAGAGTCAGGAGTTAGCTGTCTCCATGCCTGAAGAGAAGCAGAATTAGCCTGCTAGCCAAGGTAGCCAACAAGAAGCAAGCACTGGTTCCCCAACCAAGCCTCCAGCACTGGAGGTAACTGAGTGAGTGAATCCCAGAGACACTGTGGGGCTTGCCCTCACCAACTTGCAGCTGCCCTGCCCGAAGGAGCTGGGGACTGTGGCAAGGCTCCACTCAAGGGAGAGCCTATAGGAAGCAAGTGGCCCAGCAAATTGGACTACGAGGGCCATGCCCCAAAAGAAAGAGAAGTAGGAAGTAGTCCAGGGCAGTGGATTTTGATTCCCTGCTAGGAGGGCTTTCCCCATTCAGGGATTGATGTACACAGAGCCTTTGGCTGGAACCCAGTGGAGAGGGAGAGCCTAGGTCCCCCTAGCCTCTCTGACCTTAAAAACTGAGGCTTCTTGACCAAGCAGTGAGCTGAGAGCCAGGTGCTCTAACCACTAGGTGGCCTGGCCCGCCAAGCTGCCTGTCACACTGTTTCTGTATATTTTGCATTATTTTGACAAACTTAAAGGAAAATTGATAACAGTATGACTTTTGGCAATAAGGACCAGAGATAATGCAATTCTAGAAGACACACAAAAAAGGAAAAAGAGAGGAAGGAAACAAAAAGAACATGAAGTGATAGGTGAGGTCTACCCTACAGGTTGCAAATCTGGTAGTAGAACATCAGAAATCCACATTGTTCACTCCACAACGATAAGAACTTCACCATAGTGACAATGAATCAACAATTAATCAAATGGCTAGATTTCTGGCTCCAATTTTTTTTATGTATCTCAATTCAGTCCTCCTCAAACACAGTGTTGGATATACATAAGGCCAGATTGTTATTCATGGAGCAGTCCTGCCAATTGTTCCAAAATTAGAGACAGCGATAGAAAAAATGAGATGTTGCAAAAAAGTATATATTCTAATAGTGATCGTTACTTTCCAATTTATTTTTGTGAGCAGATGCCATTCTCAACCTGTTCTTCAACACAGTATGTATAGTTCAAATGCAGAAATTAACAACACAACACTTCTGTTCAAATTTTCTCCTTGGCTCAGTTCCTACTCAAGAACTCTTCAGCCTATATCTTAGATCCTCTTGCCAGAGAGTGTTCCTTGTACAGCACCTGTATATTCAGGTAGGGTAAAGAGACACCTCCATCAGTGAATCACTAGACCCCTCTTAACATTCCCCAGAAGCAGTCACTTCTGCTAACAAGGGGAGGTGTTTCAAGCAAACACTGACAACTTATTACAAAATTGTTTTCTATCCATTATTAACCATACAAGTTGCAAATGGTGATTTTCTTAAAAGAAAATATTTTTTGTTTTCAAAATTAGATGATGCTCCCATTTGTTTTGCTTTCCTTTTTCATTCCCCTCTGATACAGGAACTGGCAAAACATGTCAATGCGAAGTCAAGAAACATGACCATGTATTCATCTTGAAAATATGCAAGCATAGTTCAAGCGAGAAACATGACTGAGATACATAAGCACTACAGATCAAGGAAAGCTGTTAAGAATTCAGAGTGAAAGCCAGCTTTGGAGAAATGCCTTAAAACATTTTCTGGTATTCACTCAGCCTGGTTTCCTGTTGGATACAACATCTAAGTTCCCATTAGAGGGTGCTGGGTGGGGTTTTTTTTGTTTTTGGGGGACCAGCTAAAAATGTCATCGTTCTGTGACAAAGGAGAGGAAAGAGAATAGGGTAACTATTGATGTGATCATTACATACGGAAAAATACTCAAATGAGGTGATAATTTATTTTGCCATAAAAATAATAATATAGCAAATAATCACAGAAAACTTCAGTATTAGTATTGAATTAAAGAAAATAACAAAGATTTGTCTAACATCATTGATACTATTTCTGTCTTAGGCACCTAGCACACTGGCACTTATGAAAAAATGTAAGGAAAGTCAAGGATATTGCACAATCATAAATGGACACTAAGTTAATCAGATATATTATTTGTTGTGAGTTATTGACTCTACTTTAGTATATTTACCCACTTCACAGGAGTACTGTGATGATTAATTTTTAGATCCTTTGACAAGATATATAATTGCTATGAAGGTGTATTCTAAGAGTTAAAGTGAATGAGTGAAGCACAGTTAATGGTAAATCCAAATACAGTTATACTCAGTGGAAGACAATGTTAATAGATTGAAACTAGAGATCTAGAGAATTAATAACTGAGATGATATATTATCTTTATTGTATCCAGTATAAGGATGAAAAAGAATCATGTCCCTAATAAGAAATTAGAATTGTGACTTGTTATGCAGTGGTGGATATGGCAGTATACTGCTGCTCACAAGCTACTAAATTTCAAGGACTGACAGCTACTTACAATCTCTCTGTGACTTTTAAATAAAGTATTAAAAGCCATGGAAACAAGAATACTAAAGAATTACAGCTGCTTTGAATGATAGCAACTCAGTTAGACACAGGAGCTTTTGCAAGCATTGCAGTCGTTGCCATGATCAGCATGATTGCTTCATAATCATGGGCAATAGATGTTGGATGTTTTCTGAGGAAGTCGTATTATCTCCACATAATTACATTGATTTGAGATTCTTCTCACAATTTCTGTAACAGTGGCATCTGCAGAGAGGAGTTTTGTTTCCATCATTTGATACTCTCACAACAGAGATCAACAATGAGTCAAATACATCTGTCATGTTTAGCCTATAACTTCAGCTGAAGATGAAATTGAGTCTCCTTGACTACAGTGATTTAATAAATAAGTTTGCTATGATTTAATAAGTTTGCTGCTATCAAAATAAAGAGAATTATTCTAATTAATAGTCTCACTTTTCTGCATCTGAAGTACACTTTAGTTAACTGTAAAATGTATGGTTCGTGTGTTAAACTTACTTTTTTTGTTTATAGTTTTGAAAGAGAAACCAAAGAGTCCATTTAGTACCCTGTACTACTGTCATGGTAAAACTGTCACCAGCTAGCAGTGGTCATAGTGGCTGGGAACTAGACAGTAATACTACTGTTTAGTTCCCAGCCACTGTGACCACTGCTATTGTACCATCTGCTACCGGGAAGGGGATGCTGGTGTTCAGCGCTGCAGCACCCCGTCTACCAGCAGCATACAGTAGACAGAGGGTGAAATTGAAAAAAGGCAAGAAACCTTTTTTTTTCCTTTTTTTTCGGGGGAAGGGGAAGGGTGTAAATTGACGACATATACCCTGAAACACCCAGGAAAATGTTTTTGACCCTTCAGGCATTGGGAGCTCAGCCAAGAATGCAAATATTTTTCGGAGACTGCGGGGACTGTGGGATAGCTGGAGTCCTCAGT
>NC_133771.1:80149504-80200705 GCF_003597395.2 Chelonoidis abingdonii | reverse complement strand
CTGGCCAGTGCATCCGAGTTCAGAGTGCTGTCCAGAGCAGTCACAGTGGTGCACTGTGGGATACTGCCCGGAGGCCAATACTGTCGATTTGCGGGCACACTAACTCTAATCTGACATGGCAATACCGATTTCAGCGCTACTCCTCTCGTCAGGAAGGAGTACAGAAGTCAGTTTAAAGAGCCCTTTATATTGATATAAAGGGCCTCGTTGTGTGGACAGGTGCAGGGTTAAATCGGTTTAATGCTGCTAAATTCGGTTTAAATGCGTAGTGTAGACGAGACCTTAGGGACCTATTGTTCCCTAACTTTCATGATACTTTTCACATGAGAACTGTAAAAATCAACTGACTTGTATACCTTTCCTGAATGTGATATTACCTGGATAAGGAATACAATATTAGAAATAATGTATATATGGCCTATTAAATCTACATAGCATATTGCAAACGTGTTTCTTGCCCCAATGAGTTTCCAATCTAAGAACCTGTTTTTGTGAACCCTTACTCATATGCATAAGTGAGGACTTCTCACCTGAGTAAGAGCAGCAAAGAATCCTGTGGCACCTTATACTAACAGACATTTTGGAGCATGAGCTTTTGTGGGTGAATACCCACTTGGTCGGATGTATTCACCCACCAAAGCTCATGCTCCAAAACGTCTGTTAGTCTATAAGGTGCCACAGGATTCTTTGCTGCCTTTACAGATCCAGACTAACATGTCTACCCCTCTGATACTTGTCACCTGAGCAAGAGTTTCTAGACCAGAGGCAGTGCCAGCCCATTGGGGACCATAAGCAGGACTATTTGAGGGGGTGGTCTCACCACACACAACACATACTAAAAAAGCAAAAAGGGAATTCCTTGAGTTACTCTGGGCCCTAAGCAATTGCTTAGTCTGGTTATACCTAGCACCGGCAGTCTTGTAGGCTGGGGCTGTAAAAGCATCCAGAGATAAGATGAGAACTTGCAATTCCTTTTGACTTTGTCCTCAGCACCTCTCAGGAACAGGCTCTAAATAAGGCACAACAAACACACACAGAACAAGACACGATGGTCAGTAGTGTTAGATAAGGAAGATTATTGATATATAGCTAATGAGGTCACACAAAAGGCAGTAAAGGGGGAATGGGATTAAGGGTCAACATCATCAGAAAAACTGAAGGAATTTTTCCAGAGGAACAAGATTCTCGTAGGCTTACCTCAGAATTTACATTATTTGGCTGTTTTAGCTTATCACTGCAATTTCCTTTAATACAGAGTCCCCTTTCTCCTGCTGCTACTAGCCCATATCTACTTTATCCAAACACATTCAAACTTTAAAAAATAAAAACTGAAAAGGTTATATAAATAAATTAACCACTTCTTAAATGACCCAGTGTTCATTTAGGAATCTTTACTTTTCAGTTTACAGGCTTGTGTACTTAATTTAACAATTGTGCTGTTTGAAGCAACAGATTCAGTATAACATGGCTCTCATCTGCTTCTTATTCTAGAATATATGAAGAAAATGGCCAACCTGTTTCTGAAGTAAAGATCATAAAATTTACCTATAATACAGAGTCACTGAGAAGCAGTTCCAGCAAAAGTTTTTTTTGTGATTACTTTCAGAGTACGTTACAATTTTTTTTTTGGAAAGCAAGAAGGTAATTGATCAAACCATTCCTAAATGAGGGATACATAAAAATGACATTCTTGAAATTTTATTCAGTGTCTTGTGTTTTTGGTTCTATCTGGAGACTAGCTGAAAAACAGCTTTATTGTAAAACTTCGAATTATACATACATATGAGTGATAATAATACAATTTTGGAGTGTGGGCTAATTAATAGAAAATCAATTAAAAAAATGGGCTTATAATTTGGTAGAGTTGATGCTTCATAAAGTAAGTGTGACCTACTGTTCAGTTTAGATCTTTGAGGGACAGGGAGAAATGGGAGCTCAGTGGCACACTTCTAAGTTCTGTTGAGCAGGGTAAGGCAGGGGAAACTGAAGACGCATAGAAAACACAGAGCTTCAAAGCACAGCAAGATAAGAAGCAGGATGAAATAGAGTCTCTATGAACTCATGACATCCAGAAAGCAGCGTGAGCTCAAGGGGAACAAGGGACGTTGCACAGTTCCTAAATCCTTTACATATACATATATACATATGCAATGAGTCATGTATTATTGAATATTCCAAAAATAACCTTAACTGTGTCCCTATATAGCTGTTTACTATCCCTCTAACAAGAAGAGCATTATATGATAATGTAACCACAACTTTAGAACATTTTTGTATTATTGACTACAAAAGTGGAATACTTTCTGCAGATGTATGTACTTCATTCTTTCCTCTATGATAAATAAGCCTCATTTATGGCAATACTGGCCAGGTTTGATGAGAGACTTACTGAGGCCAGTGACTTGTATGCACAGAATAGATTGGATGAAGGTAGACATATGGTATCTGTAGTGAGAGCTCTGATTCATAAGGGAAGGGTGACATGCAAATGTGTAATGGAATTTCCAGTCTAGTTAAGTAGGATATATGAGGTAGTTTGGTTTTTCTGAGTTATACGCTATTTATGACAGGAACCATGTTTCTTGTGTGTTTGTACAAGAGCCTAGCATAAGGCCCCAGTCCTGATTAGGTCCTTGGATTCTATCACAATACAAAAGAAGAAAAAAATTAACCATACTGGATTCAGGGGATATAAGAGCTTGCCCCTGGGCTGCGCATGGAGAGTACAATGTAATCAAGTCTATGATATATATAACGAGGGTAATAAGCAAGATGTTGGTGTTTCTAAAAATGAGGGGGTAAACTAAAGGATGGACTGTGGATGGGTGTATGGATTGTGTATAATAGTTTGTAGCCTGTATTGAAAATATGAATTAGGATGAATGAGGGGTAAGAATTTCAGGTCTATAGGATGAGGCTGGGTGGGAAATACAGGGACAGAGTTAAATTTGGGTTTGGAATAAGCAATATAATTTTCTTCATACCTAATTTTTTAAGAGATTGTATGAATTGTGATTGTATTTTAATGTACCTATCTATCCCTAGATGCTCATTCTTTTTCTTGTACATTTTTATTATTTTTAAAACTGTACAATTTCTTTGCCTTTTTAGGGGTGGTGCAATCCCTACTAAAACATGCATCAGTAGTCACAATAAAAGGAAAATCTGTTATTTGACAGATTAAACTAATTTTACATTCAAATGTAAAAAAATTGTATGTTATATAAATTAAAAAGTGATCATGTCAATATTTTTAGCATGCACTGTGCTCTAGAAACAGAACAGCTCATAGGAGGATAGCAAATATGCCTGCTTTACCAACTCCAAGTGATGACATTTTATTTGTGGTTTAGTCACATCATACTGTTGATAAGTAAATTATTCCATTTTCAGAACATACTTTTCTGTGTTGATCATTAACTTGTTATGAAGTTACATGATAAAAAATGAAGAGCTAGCCGTGTCCATCAAATGGCTGTGGATCACTGATCCACACATACTTTTCTGTGTTGATCATTAGCTTGTTATGAAGTTACATGATAAAAAATGAAGAGCTAGCTGTGTCCATCAAACGGTTGTGGATTACTGATTTTGAGGCTCATTCTGTGCATACTTTAAACCTACAAATTTTATAGTATGATAGTTAGATATAGGCTCCAAGGGAACATATACAAATTAGGGATTTCTAGTGATTGGTAGCCAGAGTTACAGGGATGTGTAGACTAGAGTCAGCATAGCAAGCTCTATGATTAGGGCCCTACCAAATTCAGAGCCATGAAAAACGCATCACGGACCGTGAAATCTGGTCTCCCCCAGTGAAATCTGGTCTTTTGTGTGTTTTTACCATATACTTTGCAGATTTCATGGGGGAGACCAATGTTTCTCAAATTGGGGATTCTGACTCAAAAGGAAGTTGTGGGGGGGGGCACAAGGTTATTTTGGGGTGGGGGTCATGGTATTGCCACCCTTGTCCAGCTCTGAAGGCAGCACCCCACCTGCAGCAGTGCAGAAGTAAGGGAGGCAATACCATACAATGCCACCCTTACTTCTGCTTTGCTGCCTGCAGAGCTGGGCATCCAGAGAGTGGCAGCTGCTGACTGAAGGCCTAGCTCTGCAGGCAACAGCACAGAAGTAAGGGTGGCAATACCATACCATGCCATTCTTACTTCTGCGCTGCTCCTGGTGGTGGCTCTGCCTTCAGAGCTGGGTTCCCGGCCAGCAGCTGCCATTCTCCAGCTGCCCAGTTCTGAAGGCAGTGCTAGCAGCAGCTCAGAAGTAAGAGTAAGAGTACCACAACGCCCCCCTGCAATAATCTTCTTACCGCTCCCCAATCCTTTTTGGGTCAAGACCCCTAAAATTACAACACCGAAATTTCAGATTTAAATAGCTAAAATCATGTAATTTATGATTTTTTAAATCCTATGACTGTGAAATTGACCAATATGGACTGTGAATTTGGTAGGGCCCTATCTATGACAATCTCCAGCTAGTGATCTGGATGCATTGGCAATGTGACAAAGTGACTCACCAGATGATGTGCCACCTTGCAGCTAAACGTGGCTGTAACGCTGTATGAAATGTGAGAGACACTTAATGATATTGTTAATACCAATATTATAAATGCAAGGAATCTGACCAGATACGGCATGTAAGGTACCTGTGAAAATGTTATGATTTGCCAAGTATGATAATCTTGTTTATATGTTTGTATTACCTTTGTATTGTGAGTTATATATATATATAACATATATATTTGTATTTCAAAACTTGCACTGTGCATCTGGGTGACACCCCCAGACAGATTGGCATCAGCACTAGCTAGCCTGTTTGATGACCCATCCAGGGTCATGAGTTGTACAATGAATCCATGGAAAGGATCAAGGGGATACACATATTGAGTCAGGAAGACATGCCGGGGTTTACCTGTGTACTGAGACCTCCAAGACTTTTCCATGCCATGTGCTGTGAAGCTTGCATTTGGGACACAGGAAGTACAAGTCACGTGGCAAAAGGAATATTAAGGGCAGCTGGATCATCTCCATTTTGTCTTTATTCTTGCTTCTTATCTCTGGAGTAATTTTCTACAAACGAAGCTCTGAATAAAAGGACTGAATGACCCATCCCTGAGGGAACTTCAAGCCAGCAACTCACCATCTCTGCTAAGAACCTGATATATGGACTTCTGTATGTATCAGATTGCTGTACCATTTAACCACTCTACTCTCTTCTTCTTTTTTCTTTATAATAATCCTTTAGTTTTAGACACTAAAGGATTGTCTGGCACCGTGGTATTTTGGGTAAGACCCAAACTAATATTGACCTGGTAATGTCAATCTTTGGGGTCAGAAGAACATTGTGTATAGTGAACAGAGTTTTTAAATAACTTCTCACTGTACTGGATTTAGGTGCTGACTGGGAGCCAGAGAACTGGAATGCAATAAAGGGGGCTGTGCGATTTCTTTTTTTAGCTTCTTGATAACCAGTGTGGGGGATCAGAAGCAGAGTTTGTGACTGGTTGGTGGGTTTAACTTCAGCAGTAACCACCAGTTTTGGGAATATCTGCTCCCCCTTTAGCAGCCCTGACCTTGGCATTTTCAGTGAGGGCTGCCCCAGGCATACCAGGTCTCAGTTGTCTCACAGCATTTTTTCTCTCTGAACTCTGGCCATTTAGGTCCATTGGTGGCCAAATCACCTTGTGACTCAGCCCTCCAGCCAGTCACATTTAGTCTCATTTTGGGGTAAGCCAGAGTTTTAACTCAATCGTCCCAGGACCTTACCTCAGGTCAGCAGCCTAGGCCCATACCCAGTAGGCCTTCCAACCATTTTTGTCCAGGGTGTTCAAGCTGGTCTGAACAGTGGGGCTGTAGAAGAACCTAGTCAATCACTCCCTCTGCCCTGGGTTCCAGCCCAGAGACCCTCATAGCAAGCAGTTAAGACCTATCTTTCCAGACATCTTGCTTCTTTCCCAGGAGGGCTCATCTCCTCAGCAGGGGTCTGCTCTGAGGTTAAGGCCCTGGTCCCAGTTCCCCATATAGCAATGAAAAACAAAATTAACAAAAATAAAAAGCAGCACCAGCCCTTCTGTCCTAGCAGGATTCTTCAGTTATCTGTCCTCCTGCTCTGTGCTCACAAGCAACTAGGCAGTCTGCTGTGCTCCTCTCTGGGAACTGAGAATGAGAAGTCTGCCCACCTCCCTAGGGCCCTCTGAGTTGGAGCTCCTTTTAAGGCTCTTCCTCCAACCCCACGTGTGGTGGGATTGAGGCAACCTGACCCCAAAGCTGTTTCATAGATTCATAGATTCTAGGACTGGAAGGGTCCTCGAGAGGTCATCAAGTCCAGTCCCCTGCCCTCATGGCAGGACCAAATACTGTCTAGACCATTTATCTAACCTACTCTTAAATATCTCCAGAGATGGAGATTCCAGAACCTCCCTAGGGAATTTATTCCAGTGTTTAACCACCCTGACAGGAAGTTTTTCTTAATGTCCAACCTAAATCTCCCTTGCTGCAGTTTAAGCCCATTGCTTCTTGTTCTATCCTTAGAGGCTAAGGTGAACAAGTTCTTTAACCTCTTGGTTGCTGGCACTGCTTTTTATACTTCAAGACTGTCGATCCGTGTTTAGTGACCATGTTGATGGCACTGGTCTTGCTGAAGCACTTGCCAGAGAGAACCACATGAAGATTGCCATTTCCTTCCCCATAATAAAAAGAAAAGGGACAAAATAATCCACACAATTAGCTGGGGCCAGTTGGGGAGCAGATGCTCACAACTTGAAGACAATCACCTTGGCCTTTGTCTTCTCAGTGTGCTAGTATGGGCAGGTAGCATACATATGAAACTTGTTATCATGCAATTGAACACGTGCTAAAGTCAACTCTGACAATCTGCCTGTCCTCACAAGTATTTCATCACCATTCCTTTAGAGATGCATGATAGAAAGAATATAACTGAATGATAATGAACCCAAACTTGCCCATCTATGAAGATCTCCAATCCGAGCCCCCTGCCCTCGCCCAGCCCGAAGATGCCTCCTTAAATCCAGGAACCCCTTCTGCTTAGTGGCCAAAACTCTCAAAACCTTAGGCCTGTAACCAAAAGACAAAAGCGGTGGAGGCTGTGAGAAAGTAGTGAGCTCAAGAATCAAGACCAGATCACAGATCCTGAAGATCAAGCACCAGGCCTCACCATGCCACTTAAAATATGGATCATGGTGAACTGCATAAAAACATCACACAGGCATTACAATTATCTGGCTACACAAATGGAAAACGAAGGACAGTCCAATATGTGAATGTGGAGAAAGCATCCAATTCATGGAACATCTACTGAACCACTGACTTCTAAGATCTTTCTTTGGAGGGATGGTCTTGGTTCATTTCATGTCAGTGGAAGCCACAGGGTTGATGACAAATGTGGACATAATCCTTTAATGTTGCTTTTCAAGAAGAATCCCTCTTGTCTAGTTCGTATAGCCCGTCACAAGCCCCTTGTGCTGATGGTAGTCCTTTAGTGGTGTGCTTGGACTGTCTTTCTATATCTCTCATGTCTATACGAGCATATACATATAATACATCTGCATTTCAAGAACACAGTTAACTGTTATAACAAAATAGACAAACGATGCATCTTGTCCACTATCCTCTGTCTGACAGGGGCAATACTAAATGCTTCAGAGGATGGTAAAACCGAAGACAGATGTAACTAGTTTAACTCTGAGTGTTAATATTTATGCAGCTAGGTCATAGATGGGCAAACTACGGCCCGTGGGCCACATCCAGCCAGCAGGACCCTCCTGCCCGGCCCCTGAGTTCCTGGCCCAGGAGGCTAGCCTCCAGCCCCTCCAGCACAGTTCATCCTCAGCTCACTCCACTGCTATCACAATACTCTGTGCGGCGGGGCTGTGAGCTCATGGGATAGTGCAGCTGCAGATCCCGGCCTGACCCGGTGCTCTGTGCTGCGTGGTGATGTGGCTGGCTCCAGGCAGGTAGTGTGGCTGTAGTGCCATCAGCCACCAGTGCTCCGGGCAGCATGGTAAGGGGGCAGGTAGCAGGGGGTTGGACAGAAGACAGGGGAGTTCAGGGTGGTGGTCAAGAGGTGAGGGTGTGGATAGGGGTTGGGGTTGTCAGAAAGCGTGTAATGGGGGGGGGGTTTGAATGGGGGAAGGAGTCCCGAAGGGGCAGTCAGGAAGAGGAGGAGGGGTTGGGTGACGGGTGGCGGGGGGCAGTCAGTGGAGGGGTCTGGGGTACTGGTCAGGGAGACATGGAAGTAGGGGGAGCTGGATGCCAACAGAAGTTCTGGGGAAACGGGGGGGGGTGCATGGGGCAGAGAGTCCGTGGGGCAGGAAGCGGCTCCAGGCACAGTGCTCAGCGTGTCCTGGGCGGCAACGCGGGGGGCCTCTGCCTGTCGCACTTAGAGTGCAGGCAGGGCTGCCTTCTGCGGCTTGCCTGCAGAGGGTCCACTGGTCCCGCGGCTTCGGTGGACCAGCTGCGGCAGCCCAGAGCCCTTTAAATCCGGCCCCAGCCCGGCTGCCAGATCCGTGGGTGGGATTTAAGGGGCTCCGGGCTGCCCGCTGTGGCGGGGAGCCCAGAACCCTTTAAATCCCCTCCACGGAAGCCAGTGCGGTCCGGCACGGCGTACTGGCGCTTGCTGGTAAACTGTACCGGACCGTACAGGCTTACTTTCACCTCCTCCCGTACCCTACCTACAGGGGTAGGGTACAGGTGTGGGAGTGGGGACTGTGGATAGTGGGAGTAGGGTACAAGTGTGGCAGTGGGACAGAGAATAGTGGGGGGTCGTGTACAGGTGTGGCAGTGGGGACAGGGATAGCGGGGTAGGGGACAGGTGTGGCAGTGGGGACAGGGAATAACAGGGGGTAGGGGACAGGTGTGGCAGCGGGGACAGGGAATAACAGGGGGTAGGGGACAGGTGTGGCAGCGGGGACAGGGAATAACAGGGGGTAGGGGACAGGTGTGGCAGTGGGGACAGGGAATAATGGGATAGGGGACAGGTGTGGCAGTGGGGACAGGGTTAGCGGGATAGGGAACAGGTGTGGCGGTGGGGACAGGGATAGCGGGGTAGGGCACAGCAGGGCAGTGCGCTTTGGAGAACGCTGCACGGAGCAGGGAGGTCTCTATCTGCGAGCCGGGATCAGCAAGCAGGGTGCTGCGCGTGGGGAAGTGTCAATACGGTATTAACGTAAGAGTGCGGAGGGCCGGGCCGCGGGCGTGGCGTTCCGGCGGATCTACCCATTGCTCTCCCTCAGCTGCCCCCTCCCGCTCTCCCTCGCTTTACGGCAGTGGCGCACGTTTAGCGCTGTGCTCTTCGCGGCAGCCGGAAGGCAGGTGAGCGGTTGGGATGCCGTGGGAGGGGGCGGCAGGCAGTGCCTATGTCCCGCTATGGGTCTCCTGAGCCCGGAGCGGGGACGCGCTGGGGCCGGGTGTCCTGTCCTCCCGGGGTTGGGGGCTTTGTTCTCCTGCCCACGGGGCGGCGGGGGACGCGGCTTTTCTCGGAGCCCGCCCGGCCCGCAGCCCTGTGGCCACCTGGCTGGTGGAGCGCGCTCGCTCCGCAGGGCTGAGTATAACCGGCGCCCCTCCCCGTGCCTCAGTTTCCCTAACTGCAGTGGAGCTCGCTCGCTTTCTCCCCCTCCCCCACCGCCCTGGGCAGCAGGGATGAGCTCGCCCGGCCGGTGCGCAGGGTCTGGGGCGCTCTGTAGTGACGCTCCCCGGAGCTTGGGGGCAGCGGCTCGCTCCGTGGAGCCGGAAGCGGAGCCCGGCCGTAGTTGTCCCAGTGTGTCTGTGTGGGGGCCTCTGGGCCCCTCCCGGTCGCTCCGTGCCCAGCCCCGGCACTGGGCTGTCAGTTTCATGCAGCCTGTGCTGGGGCCTTCGCTCTGTGTGTAGTCACCGGTGTCTCGACTGGCTGCTTTCTGTGAGCCTTTAGTGCCCCTGGCTTTCAGATTGCTTCCCCCACCGGCATATTTGTGAGGGTAGGATGTATTATAGGGACACTGTCAACGGAAAATCATTTGAGAACAATGTCCTTATTAAATTGCTAGCAAGTATGGATTATTAGACATTTTAAAAATCCAGTTTAGAGCTCTTACTGTTCGAGTTTCCTTTCTCTTGGCCATGATAAATCAATTAAGTCAGTTTCACTTTCGAAACTGTTGGATGAACACTTTGGCGGTCTTAGTGTTCTCATGTTTGGATTTCAGACACTACTGAGGAATATGCAGTTGGACCTTAAAACAAAATAAAGATTAAAAAAACTTGGGCAGGTTTTACAAAAGTTTATAAATAAAATTTGGGTTTTATGCCAAATGTAAATTTGTTTGCAATGGTGCTGAAGTCCTGTTGGTCCCAGGATATGAAAAAGAGAAAGTGAGTTTGATGTTTATGAAGGGGACAGATTTACTCGGAGCTCTTCTTCAGGTGTGGGAAAGGTATTTGGCTCTGACGCTGAACACAAGGTGGAACGGATTTTTAAGCATAAAGAGTTAACATACGTTGCAATAGACTGTTTAAGACCAATGGGCAGTTAACACTTACGTAGTTGTAGGACAAAGGGCAGTTAGTGGGTTATAGATTATTGTAATGAGACATAAAACCAGTGTCTATTGAGCAGCAACCTTTCAGAAGTGCTGTGCTGAGTCTTCATTTATTCAGTCTAATTTAAGCTTTTGCATGCGGGCAGTACATTTTCATGTTTTTAGAAGGTCTTTCTCTATAAGTCTATATTATATAAATAAACTATTGTTGTATTTAAAGTAAATAAGGTTTTTTAAATATCTAAGAAGCTTCATTTAAAATAAAATTAAAATGCTGATCTTATCAGTTTAGTGTGATCCTTTTCCTTGCTGAGTTTTCCAATGTGCGCCACAGCAGGGAGTGGCTGAGGCCCGGAGCAGAGCCCTGGGCTGGCTGCTGGTACCCCAGGCCAGCAGTGGGCTGAGTGGGACTGGAAGTCTGGACACCGGCTGGCAGGGGGGCTAGTACCCCAGACCGGCAGCGGGCTGAGCCTCTCAGCCTGCCACTGGCCCCGCTCAGTCCACTGCTCGTCCAGCAGGGGTAAAAGTAACTTAAATTTCTTACAGGTACTGTCATATTACAATCCCCCTCAGGAGGGAGGAGCTCAGGTGCTGGAATGTGTGTGGGGAAGCACTCAGAGCAAGGTGTTGAGGTGTGGGGAGAATGGGGTGGGGCTGTGGATGGTGCAGGAGTCAGGGCTGGGAACATGGGGGTTGTAGGAGTCAGGGTTGAGTGTCGTGAGGGGTTCAGGGCAGGAGGTTGGGGCTGTAGGGGGAAGTCCAGGGGGGATGGCGACTTGAGACTGGCATGGGACAGTCCCTGTTGCGGCTGGGTTACCTGGATGGTGGATGGGTCCCTGCCCCATGCTATTCCTGTTTCTGCGAAGGGAGCTGTGGGCCAGCTGTGTGGGGGCACTGAATCTACAGGCAAATGAGGGTCGTGGCAGAAGACTAGCTGGCTCCAGGCACCAGCCTAGCAAGCAGGTGCTTGGAGCGGCCAACGGAGGAGGGGGGCACGTCCGGTTCTTTGGCGGCGGGTCCCTCACTGAGGGAAGGACCAGCCACCGAAGACTGAAGTGATGGCGGTAGAGCTGCCGCAGATGGTGATTGTGGCTTTTTCTCTTTTTTTTTTTTTTTTTTGCTGCTGCTCTGGGTGGCAAAAACATTGGGACCAGCCCTGCAGCAGACCGTCTGACCTGCCACTCCCTTCCCTCAGGGGCTGAGGGATGACACATGTCTGCAGTGCTCTGGTGTCCAGCCACAGTGGTGAGAGAGGGGCAGCAGGACAGGCTGGGACGCGGACACCTCCACTGCGCCTCCTGCCAGCCCCTTTCACTTGCCTGACTGCCTGCTGCTTTGGCCGCCAGCGCCAGCCTGCAGGAGAGTTCCGGCAGCCAGCAGCACCCCAGCTGGGAGTGCGCTGTGCCCCAGCATTGGCCGGCTCTGGGTTCCAGCTGGGTATTGGTTCTGTCTGCTGGCCCCTTGCCAGCCGGGGTCTCAGCTGCCGGCCTGTTCAGCCCACTGCCAGCCGCGTGCCATAGGTTGCTGACCCCTGCTATTGAGTCTGTGATGTTTGGTGTCCAGCAAAATTTTTTGAAGGTGCTGTGCAAGTTTCTTTTGAACTGAGAGGTCCAACATGGAGCGATCATTCTAGTAAAAGTTTTCATCTACAGGTGATGTGGTGTATTTTGCCTTGTATCATTGTTCTGTGTGAATTTGTTTAAGAATGTATTGTTTGGTTTCACCCACATAGTTGTTGTTGGGCACTTGCTGCACTGGATGAGGTATACCACATGTTGTGATAGGCGTGTACAGGACACTTGAAAGATATGTTGGGGGAGATGTTGATCATTGCACCAGTGGAGATATGTGCAGGTTTTGCATCTATTTTGGCAGGATCTTGGGCTGCTTTGAATTGATGTATCCTGTAGTCTTTCAGGACTCATTGATCCTACATGTGATTATCACAATATGTGGCC
Organism: Chelonoidis abingdonii; assembly: GCF_003597395.2. Classification (NCBI taxonomy): domain Eukaryota; kingdom Metazoa; phylum Chordata; order Testudines; family Testudinidae; genus Chelonoidis; species Chelonoidis abingdonii. Next base: position 80,188,204 of record NC_133771.1, on the reverse strand, counting down.
AAAGTTAAAACTTCTGGAGTTGGGCCATTTAAGTTGAGCTATTAATGTATACATATGTATTACCTTTTGGATATAAGGGTTCTTAAACTTGTTACCATTGCTTAAGAAGATAAAATAAAATACATTAAGTTTAATATGTAGGGCTTTTAGCAGGTGTTCTTAATTGCTTTGTATGGAATAGAAGTGTTTGTTGTTCCTAGCAGACAAATTAACTTAAATTGTAGTGAAATATCACTTCTCTTAAAGCACTATTAGATACTCTCTTCCCCGTAACATGGACTTTAACTGTAGAGAATATAAGACAACTAAAAATGTTAGGAGACCAAACTAAACAGTTTTCAGGAGGAGATGGAGGGACTTCTGGGAGACATTAAAGCAGGGTACAGTAGAACTTCGAAGATACGAACACCAGAGTTATGGACTTACTGGTCAACTGGCCACCCTGTGGAACCAGAAGTAATCAAGCAGCTGTGGAGACTGAAAAAGCAAAATAAAACAGCAAATACTGTACTGCATTGGGGCTTTAGTCCTGGGGTTCAGGGCTTCAGCCGTAGGGGGTTGGTGCTGCAGCCATGGGGTTGGAGGGAAGGATTGGGGCTTCTGACCCTCAGGAGCAGTGGGGATCAAGGCTTTAGACTGGGGCAAGCGCTAGGACTCAGGGCTTCAGCCCCATGTCTCTGTTCCCAGCTTGAGCCTTGGTGCACCCTCCCCTGGCTGAAACCGGGAGTGGAGCCATGGGGAGCCCTGAGTCCTGGCCCACACTGTGGGGCGGAAGCCAGTAATGGAGCCGTGGGGCTGAAGTCCTGAGCCTCAGCGCTCCTTGCAAGGCTGAAACTGTCGAATATTGTCAACTGTACATCATGTTCTAGTAATAATATTAAATATCATGGAATTATCTTTCAAGGCGAACAACAAATGATTTCTGTTTTAAAATATCTCTGACTTAAGTGCTGAAAAGAGGAGTGGACTTTTTCCACAACCGATATTGTAGAGGTAATGGGAAACTACATGCAGGGCAACTCTGAAGATCTTGTCAGCAGTCTCAAAACAATCACCATTTATGTCAGCCTCATAAATTTTAAGGAGTTATTCTTGGAATATAGATGCCAGATTCTATTGTGCATTGAACCCCTTTCTAATTTGCGTTAAGTGCTGTGATTCCTTAAGGCCCATTGTTACATCATAAATTGCTGCCAGATAAGTGTTTTTTATGAGCAGGTGAACATTTTAAATAGTACATTTATTGATATTTAATTAAATTCCATGCAGTTAGTAAAACGTGAATTAGCTAAAGGAATGACAAAGAATAAAGAGCACTTATAAACAGAAATAGAAAAATCCACTTGCACAGGACAAATAGGAGACTTTCCCTGGATGAGTGCCAACAACTGCAGATTTTAAGTTTTCATTAAAAAAAAAAAAAAAATCCTTTTAGCCTTTTGAAGTTAAACTTGTCTGTTTTTCCGATGCATTTATATTTCTGAAATCTTGTTAAAATAAGAGCCACTTCTTTTGTTCATCATACGGTATCATCTGCTGAATACTTGCGGTGTAAACTTGCATAAGATAAATATTATTTCAGAGAAATGTTAACTTTATTGTTGATGCTATGCATTGTGCAGAGAGAAGTGCTGAGTAACATTATATTTTGACTTCAGTACATGTGTTCTTATTTAAAGAACACATTGGTTGATTACCATATCAGATTGCTGAGAACAACTTATTTTATTTCATCAGTTGGGACTACGTTTACCAAGCAATGTGCCCCAAATGTATGGATGTGTAGAAAGTTTCTGAAGTAGTAGTGACATATTGCTAGAGAAATACTGAACACAATTTAATGTAAAAACAACGAGGAGTCTTTGTGGCACCTTAGAGACTAAAAAATTCATGTGTAGCAATACAATATGAAAAAAATGTTAGAACTAACACACCATGAAAAATCCTAAAAATATAACCACTTCTCGTTTGGCGGATTGCCAGAAATAGTACCAGAAAGAATATAGTAACTGGACATTGGAGTTAATATCACTGAATAGCAGAGTATTAACTGATAAATGCACTTATTAATAAGCTTTTTTGGCTAGTAAGCGCCATAGAACTAAAGTTTAAATGACATGCATCAAGATGCGTTTTAGATTTTGGAACGCCTACAGTCTATTTCATATAACACAACAAAAATACACGGTATTCAAATGTTAAGAAAATCTTAAATTGCAGTTGTAATATTGAGGGACTACTGTTCTTTTGAGTACCATTAAATACTTGATTAATTGTACTTCCTAATATAACTTGAGTCGAAAATTGAACTATTTAAAGAAAATTGCTGGCAAACTTCATTAAGCCAAATAACAGCATACAGATTCTCCTGGTAAATTGCTTTTGGTAGCAATATTTGAGCTTTCTGTTAAACACTTTTTAACTATCATGTTTTTAGTGAACACGGAAGTGGTCTTTTAAGTCAGGGTAAAGGGGAAAAAAAACCCAAACCCTCCACTCCAGATATGTATCTTATTACAAAGCAATTTAAGATAACACCTATTAATGGACCGTGCAAGCTGGTTTGAAATGATCTATTTGCATAGTCTGATCAGTCCTTTTTGAACTGGTATCTGTCAATTTGATTCAGGGCCGGTGCACGGATATTATTCGCCCTAGGCGAAATTTCCACCTTGCACCCTCGCTCCCTTTTCCTTTCCCTCCCATCAGAGCATTGCTTATTATAAACTTTCGACAATGAATACTGTAATGTAAAAATAAATAAATAATTTTTTTTTTTTTTGGTCACCACTTTTGGAGCCCCGAAATCTTTGCACCTTAGGCGGCTGCGTAGTTCGCCTAGTGGTTACACTGGCCCTGATTTGATTCAGCAATTTATTCGAGTCTTGCAGACCAAACCTCCACATAGCAACAGGCTACTGGAGCCACCCAGTCTGGTTGCCTTTCTGCTAGCCCCTGGCATAATGTTTCATGTTCTGTAGTGCAGTGTGTGTAACCTGCAATTCTGTCTTTTAGAGTAGATATTCCCTCTTGGTTTTCATAGGTATAATGCCTTCTAAGGAAGGATGATCTGGTGGTTGGGGTGTTAGCTGGGGGTGTGGGAGACCCAGGTTCAATTTCCTGCTCTTCCACAGACTTCCTGTGTGACCTTGTGCAAGTGACTTGGGCCTGGTTTAAGCTATGAAGTTTAGCTGGCATACTGTGTTAGCTAAGAGTGTGGAGAAAATTGCACCCTTAGATGATGTAGCTCCGCTGTCAGAACCCCTATTGTAGATCCCTAATGTTGTTAAGGGAGGTGGTGTAGCTATGGCAGAGTAACTTCTGCTGGTTTATGTTGTGTCAACACTAGGGGGCTCTGCCAGCATAATTATATTGGCTAAAGCTCTGTAATGTAGACTAGTGGTTCTCCTCTTTTCCAGACTACTGTACTCCTTTCAGGAGTCTGATTTGTCTTGAGTTCCCCAAGTTTCACCTAAAAATGCAAAAGTGTCACTGCACACTATAAGTGAAAAATTGCTCACTTTCTCATTTGTACCATATAATTCTAAAAGAAATTGATTGGAATATAAATATTATACTTGCATTTCAGTGTGATACTTGAGGCTGTTTTTCACTGTGAGCTTTGTCTGAAACCTGAGTACCAGGCAGCTGGGCTGAAACGTGTAACTTAGCTTCATGAGACAACCTGTGACATGGGGCCAGAGCAGTTGCCACCCCCTAATGTCGGCCCTGCACTTTTGACTCCCCTAAACCTGTCCTAACCCCCTCCCTTTGGAGCTGCAACCCCCAGATTGAGAAACCCTGATCTAGATGAGTTGAATACCCCTGGAATACCTCTGAGTAACCCCAGGGGCACACGTACCTCTGGTTAAGAATCACTGGTGTAGACAAGCCTTTAATCTTTCTGTGCGTCCGTTCTGCAACTGTAACATGGGGATATTACTTCCCTGCCTCACTGGGGTGTTGTGAAGATAAAGATAAAGTGGTCTCATACTACCCTAATGGGGGTGAATAAGTACTGAAGATAGATATTTCCTTGTACTGTGGTGCACTCATAAAAATATTCCCCTGAAAATTATTATATCTTGTATGGAGAGTAGTTTTAAATTCTTGCTGGAAATTTTCTAATTTTGAAATAGGTATGTGTTGTTAAGGAATGAGCATACAGCAGCCAATGCAAAATATACTTTGACACATATAGAAATAGCCATTGTGCTAGCAAGTTGTACTTGCATTCCAAGGAGGCATCAATAACTGTCTAACATGCACTTGAAACATTTGACAAATGAAAATTGTTAATCTGACTCAGTAAGATCCCAAGAGCCATTTCTCTCTTAGTGTCTCAGCCATTCATAGTAAATCTAGACAGTCGTCTTTTCCTGGAATAGCTTTATTTCCTACATTTAGCAACTGTAATCAAAATATAGTGAAACCTTTTTTTATATGAGAAATTATACAGGTATCTTTAAAGTGTTCTCATGAGCATATTGCCAGTGATCCAGGCAAACTGCCCAGGAGGAGTCAGCAGCAGCTGGTAGATTTGTTTCCAGTTAGCACACATTGCAATGTTTATAAGAAAGCTGCACTTCCTTTCAGTACAAAGAAGAGTAAATCAGTGCTAATTTTAAATTGTCTTAAATATAATACAAAATAACGAAATAGGAAGTTGCCATTTTGCCAATCAGCTGGCATGTTATGTGATGAAGGTGCTGCTCAGCCTGTCAGTGCTATAAAACAAGAAGAGACAAGGGGACTCTAACTTTAGTCTTTTTATAATTTTGGAAATCAGCATCTATACATCATGCTTGCAAATACTGTTTAAACCTATTTCAGATTAACAATTGCCTCTAGTGAATAAGTGAATCTGCTCAAAAAGCAAGTGCGGAAGTCTTCAGCCTGTTGCGTGTCCATCTGTTAAGCATCATTGCTAGTGGTTCCTTTGTCACAAACTGTTGGAATGGACTTCTTGGTAGCATGTAACAGTAAAATAACAATGTTAAGAGATATTAGAATCTCTGAGTCTTAGGGCACGTGCACTTGTTACAGCCCTTGGGCTCTTTAACACTGGGAGATGTCATGTGTCTGCAGACAGTTGCGTATAAGTAGGGCTCTACCAAATTCAGGGTCCATTCTGGTCAATTTCATGGTCATAGGATTTGAAAATTCCATGTTTCAGATGTTTAAATCTGAAATTTCAGTGTGTTGTATCCATGGTGGTCCTAACTGAAAAAGGGGTTGTTGGGGAGGGAGAGGGAGGTCACAAACCTGTTGTATGGGGGTCATGGGATTGCCACCCACATTTATGGGCTTTGAAGGCAGCAGCCTCATAGCTTCCTGTGGCTGCAGGAGGTTCCTGGAGATGGAGGTGGGTCTAATCTCCCCTGTGCTGCTGGGAGTGCTCCAGCTAGGGAATCCTAGCTGCTAGTCCTGGCTGGGCCAGCAGGAGACTGGACTTGTCCATTCCCTTCATGGCTGCTCTCAGGTGGGAGATCAGACCCACCTCTGTGTAACTCCTCATACTGCAGGAAGCTCAGGGGCTGATCTCCTCCCTGACAACAGCTGTGCAGGAGAAAGACAAGTCCTGTCCCTCCCCAGCCCAGCTGGGACTAGCAGCTAGGAGCCCCTATCTGGGGTACTCCCAGCAGCAAGGGAGAGATTGGGCCACAAGCTTCCCCTGGCTGAAGGAACTTCTGGGGCTGCTGCCAAGCAACGGATCTTCCTGCAGCAGGGGGAGGTACCTGAAGGTGGGTCTGACCCTCCAACCCCCATGCCCCTTCCAGAGTGGCCGTGCAGGGGAAGGACAAGTCACTCCCAGCAGCTCAGGGGAGATAAGATTTCAAGAGCTTATTTCATATTCTGTGACACGTTTTTCAAGGCCGTGAAATTGGTAGGGCCCTAGATATAAGGTTTCCTGAACAGTGGGTGAGAGAGGAGAGACACAAGATCAGTGAACGGATCTCTTTAATCATCTCAGGCCTTCTGCCAGATAGGGGTAACTTCCTGGAGCAGCCTGTGGAAGGCTATGAAGCTCTAGAATAAGGGCTGTAGGGATAATACAGTCCTGGAGATAAGGGCTAAGACAAGTCCCTGTGGGGTGGCAAGACTGTGTTTGGTTTGAGAGCCCAGAAGAGGAAACTGGAGAAATGTACTACTGTGTGGACTGTGATTTCACCTCCCCCACCAAATGAAATGGTATTTCTTAACATCTTGAAAATTGTATGTAGGTTTGTTATAGTGTGCTAATTCTGAATGTATCTATAAATGCTTAACAATTTCAGCTAAAGGGAGCTGAAAATCATGCTATCGTTAACTGGGAAGGTAAATTTACCTAGATTAACAATGAACTCTCTAGAATATCATGTGACCTTGATGTCTTATAGAATCATAGAATATCAGGGTTGGAAGGGACCTCAAGAGGTCATCTAGTCCAACCCCCGCTGCTCAAAAGCAGGACCAATTCCCAGATTTTTGCCCCAGTTTCCTAAATGGCCCCCCCAACGATTGAGCTCACAACCCTGGATTTAGCAGGCCAATGCACAAACCACTGAGCTGTGTAGCTTCCGGTGAAATCAATGGGACGAGTTACACTTACTTCAGCATTTGTCTTGATTTTTAGGGTACTGGAATAGTCTCTATCTAGCATTGCAAATACAGTTAGTAAGACAGCTAAAATGAGATTTGTCTTTTCTGAGAGAAGAAACTCCATGCAAAGTTACAGAAAAAAGTGTCTGGTATAGAAACTGATCAGCTTAGTTTTCAAACATGCACCTGTGCTGCTATACTGCTTTTCATGTTAGATGATTACTTCCCATTTCCATTTTCTCACTTTTAAGCATTTCAACTGTTTTAGTAAGACACACATGTTCTTGGTGTATTTGCTAATTTAAGATGACTAGTTCAAATACTCAGAAGAATACTAATTTTGTTTATAATTTATTAAATAAATCATCAAGAGGAGGGATATACATTTTTCATTGTTGACACTTTGTCTTTTCACTGGTCATGGGTCAATGCTCAGAAACGTTTCCTGGTCCTGAACGCATTTGTAATTTGTTGAGGTTTTTCTGGTAATAGCAGTTTATAAAACATCACACCTTTTAAAAATAACACTCCTTTCCTAACATGCTTTGCTGCTTTTCCTATTTCAGTTCTGACATTATTGTAGCAGCTGGCATATCATGAACTGAGATTACTCTCATATGCCATTTGAAACTGGTGTTTGACACACTTAACAATCTGCAGTTACATCATTGTTGTTTTAGCTCTAGCTGCTCTTGGTTATAAGAGCCTTTGAAAAATCATTTTGGAATTGCTGGGGCTAGGTCAGGAGAAAGTAAGAGAGCAATAAGAACGTGCTTTGCTGGGTAGAGAAACAATCTCTGTAAACTACTGAGAAGCAGAGATTTTATACCCAATGGACTGAGAGGGCTGTGGTGAATAGAGCTCCAGATCTGGCCTTTTACTATAGCCATTACTGTACTTTATTGGGGATATACTTGTGGATCTGGTGATTGGTTTTAAGACGCCAGAATAAGATCTGGCTAACTCAAGACTTTAGTTTCCTCTCTCTTTCAGAAGATTTGGAAAGGGGCAGTAGACCCCCAAACCACACAGTTTCCTTTTGGAAAAGTTTCAGAGGGGTAGCCGTGTTAGTCTGTATCAGTAAAAGCAGTAAGGAGTCCTTGTGGCACCTGAGCAACTAACAAATTTATTTGGGCATAAATAGCTTATGCCCAAATACATTTGTTAGTCTCTCAGGTGCCACAAGGACTCCTCCATTGCTTTTGGAGAGGATTACAGATCTGATTGCAAAGACCAACTACAGCACTAGAGAAGGAGTACCCTTGAAGAAACAAATACCTATAGAGGAAAGATGGCCAGTGGATATGGCATTAGCCTAAGACTTAGGAGATCTCTGCTCTATCTCAAACTCTCTGTACTTCAGCAGGGCCAAATTGCAGTGGGATGGGTGTTGAGTGCAGTGGGTAGTGGGAATCCACAGTGCTGGACTGTGAGGAGGAAGGAGCGGAATGCTGCGGGTAGAGAGTGGAGCCAGGAGGTTGATGACAATGTGCGTGTGGGGCACGTGTGAAAGAGTTTTACAATAGCGGCTGCGGGGGAGGGCGGGTGTGGAGCTGCTCAGCTTGAAGAGCTAGCATTGCCAGCAGCATGTCCACTTGGTGCTCTATAACATTTAAGAGCTGCTCTATGGCTTCTTTCTGGTGTGCCACATTCTCCTTTCGGTACCTCTTATCGCTGTCCTTGCCATGCCTTCAATTCCTGTTTCTTGGCAGCAGAGTGCATCATAACCTCACAGAGAGAGTCTTCCTTAATTCTTCGTGGCCACTTTCTAATTCTGTGCAGCCAGTTCTGCCACTGATAACAAAGAAGGAGGCTGGGCTCCCAAAATCATCTCTGTAAAGTTTAAATGCTGCGTTTTACAGAAGCAATATTATTTGCAACACAGAGAACACTGATTCAGTGCTTTAAAACACATCCAGTTGGTGACAGGTGTGTGTGTACTGGCTGATCCCAGGCAAGCGCACATAATCCACAAGACCCCCAAAATGGTGAGTAGCTGCAGGGGCAGGTGTGACGTTATGAGTCTAATCTACTATCTCATTGAAGGATAACAGGGCCAGAAAGAGTTAGTTAACTCACAAAGGGACCTGACCTATGAGCGAACTTTAGAGACTTGTTAGGAAGATCTGTAAATGAACAGAGCTTTGAAATGAAAGTCTGCATTGTTAGAGATAGAAGGGTAGGTGTTTGCTCAGGTCTTGTGATGTAAGCAAACAAGTCTTGTCTACCCTGTAGCTTTGATTCAAAGATCAAAAAAGGAGTATTAACATTTAGGAAGACGCTAGAGTGAAGTTGTTTTATTGTCTGTATGTCTCTTTGAAGATTGTGGTAACCTGTATCTGAACTGTTTAATGGATAATTTATCCTGTGCTAATTGCCATGATGCTTAGAAGAAGGAAAGTAAAGCCTATTGCCAAAAAGCTGCAGAAAATGTATAAAAACCTTGGGACACGATCCTGCTTCATCTCAGATCTGCTTTGGGTTTCAAGAAGGGGAAACCTTAAGCCATAAGGATTGAGATCCCCAGTCATTAACTGGAGTCACCCTGAATATTAACATTGGACTATAACCTATGGACTATTTCTAAAAGGACTTTTGGCAACTACAAGCTCATCTCTACTATGTGTCTAAACCTCAAGAATTGAATTGAAGTCTGTATGTATATTGATCTTTTAACCAACTCTCTCTCTTTTCTTTTTAAATAAATTTTAGCTTATTTAATAAGAATTGGCTAATAGATCTTACCCAAAATACATGCTAAGTTATAATTGAACCTGGGTGTGTGGCTGATCCTTTGGGATCAGGAGAACCTTTTTTTTAACATGATGAGATAAGATTTTCAGTAATCATCATCATGTCTGATGTGTGTGTCTGGACGGAGGCCTGAGGCTGGGCACTTTAAGGAAACTGCGGTGTTTGAACTTCTGAGTAACCAGTGAGGTACTGTAGAAGCTGTGCTGTGCTGGCTTCGTTAATCTAAGTATTGGAATAACCACCAGCTTCTGGGGTTTGCCTGCTCCATTTTGTTTGCAGTTCACCCTAGTTGAGTGACCTCAGCTGGCTCCCACGGGCAGCACCATCACAGCAGCGGTAAATCATTCTTCCCAGACCCTGCTGTACACTGGGCACATGACTCATGGGGAGAGCCAGCACTGTGAGGGGGACCTGATAATCATTCCTATCCTCACACTTTCTAGAGGATGTGATCATTATGAAAGATATCTCACTGCTGAGGGTAAGCAGCAAATCAAGGGAGGGTCTTCTCCAAGCCTGTGACTTCTGTCCTGGCACCTACATAGCTTGCCTGTGTGCAGCAATGGTCTCTCCCCCACCCCTGGGATGTCAGTGGCATGAGAAAGTTACCATTAATGGGGTAAGAAACAAAACAGCTCTGCTGAGGAACCTGCGGCAGCGGATTGCCCAATATTTCCATGAGAGTTTCCTGGAGATCTCTGAGGGGGATTTCCATGAAGTGAGGGAGTCTACCAACAGCCTATTCCGCTGCTCAATCTAGGCATGAGGTGGGAGACAAACCTGCTTTCTGAAACCCTCTTGCCCCCAAAAATCGCTTCAACAATTGCTAAAATCAGATCCACTTACCAGGAGCCTCCTCTCCTGTTTGTGCTTCGCCAAGAACCGACTGCTGTGACTGGTTAGGGTCCTCCGGGGTAGAAAAGAGCTCCTGACTGCATGCATCTTTGGCCTTCCAGTCATCCTCTGCCTCTTTGTACAAGATTTCCTCTGCCTGGCTTGGTCCACTGTCAACTGGCACACGAGCCAACAAAATATCCAAAGGGGCCTTCACAGTGGAGGTAGGTTTGCCAGCAAGTATCGCGTCCAGCTCTTGGTAGAATTGGCAGCTTGTGAGTGCAGCACCAGAACGGCAGTTTGCTTTCTGCGCTTTGTGGTAGGTGTTCTGCAGCTCCTTCACTTTGACTCGGTGTGTCCAGGTCATGGCTCCTTTCTATCATTCATCATGACATCTGTCTGTAGGTATCATAATTCCTACAGCTGGAGTGCAGGTAAAGTTTTCTATACAGTAGGTTGTCTTACGACACTACTGTGACGTTACAGCCTATATGATTTTATAAAAATACGCTAATGAGTGAATATAATGTAGCTGGAATATGCTTCATGCAAAAGGTCTCTTGTAAGGTATCATTACAAAGCTTATCTACTGAGTGTGATCATCCTGTTTTGTATAAATGTAACACTCTTGTATCTGAAACTAGAAATATGAAATATAACTCGCTGAGGGCTTATTGTAATGATGCAAAGTGTGGGACATTAATGATGGTTTGGAATCTTGATGACTCCCATTAACCAGGGCAATTGACTGCGTGGCTCTGTTTGCAGGCAGGCTTTCCTGTGAGTCAGGCTGGGAGGAATGAAGGCTTAAAGTCTTGCAATGACATGTAATCATGTCACCTGAACTGGAATCCATCTTTCACCTGGTGTCTTTCCATTGAGAAGGAGAGGGTGGGAACCCAGAGAGGGGCAAAAGGATTCCCACCTTATGCAAAAGATATATAAAGGGGTAGAACAGAATAAAGGGAGAGAGGAGCCATCATGAAGAATCCCCTAGCTACCACCTGAGCTGGAGCGAGAGCTGTACCAGGGGAAAGAATTGTGCCCAGGCCTGGAAGGTGTCCAGTCTGAGGAAAAAACTTACTGAAGCATCTCTAAGGGTGAGATTATATGTATTCAGTTTGATTAGACATAGATTTGCGCATTTCATTTTATTTTGCTTGGTGATTTACTTTGTTCTGTCTGTTACTACTTGGAACCACTTAAATCCTACTTTCTATATGTAATAAAATCACTTTTTACTTATTAATTAACTCAGAGTATGTACTAATACCTGGGAGAGTAAACAACCGTGTATATCTCTATTAGTGTTATAGAGGGTGAACAATTTATGAGTTTACCTTGCATAAGGTTTATACAGGGTAAAACGAGTTTATTTGGGTTTAGACCCCACTGGGAGTTGGGCATCTGGGTGTTAAAGACAAGCACACTTCTGTTAGCTGCTTTCAGGTAAACCTGCAGTTTTGGGGCAAGTAATTTAGACCCTAGATCTGTGTTGGAGCAGGCAGGAGTGTCTGGCTCAGCAAGACAGAGTGCTGGAGTCCTGAGCTGGCAGGGAAAACAGGAGCAGAGGGAGTCTTGGCACATCAGTTGGCAGCTCTCTGGGGGATTCATGTGATCCAGCTTGTCACAACTACATATCACTATAGGTAGTGTATGGCGTACACCCAGATCACTAAAAATACACAACACTAAAACTATACTGAACATAATTTGATGATTCAGAAGGCACTCCAGGATCTTATAGTGTCTCAGGGTCATCATTATCAACATCAATTATCATGGTAGATGTAGAAGGTGTAGGAGATCGGGCTGAATCTGTAATGATCCTATGACACACCCTGGAAGCTGCTTTTTTGAATAAATTTATGATATCAGCTTGCTTGCTTGTCTTCTGCATAAAAGTAGAGTGCAGAATGTGCAATTGCATAACCTCCTGGGCAATATACTAGATTGAAGATTTGTGTTGGGAGAGATCAGAAATGCTGGTTAATGGAGCTTTCTGGTTGATAAAGGACCAGTTAAGACAGCTTTTACTGTATTTCCTAAATATCACTGGTAATTTATCTTATGTTAATCCATGTAGTTATTATCCATTAAGCAGTTTATAGACAGTTTACCACAAACTGAAGAGACATATAGACAGTGACATTATTACACCCAAGATTAGTCTAAAAGTTAATATTTTCTTTTGATCTCTGAATTAACAGAATACAGCCCTAGACAGGAACCATTTGGTTACATTGTTAACCTCTAACAAGATACAGGTAAACAGACTACTACAGTCGCTATCTTCTTCCAATTCTTTAACACAATAGAAGTTTACATTTCAAAGCTGTAGTCTGTCTAACATGGCTATGCTAGGTACTAATAAGAAATAGCCCTAATTACCATTTATATACTTCTCTAATATGTCTTTAAAGGTTAAATTTGGGTTTTTAACCTGCAAGATGCTTAACCCTTTCTAGCTCTGTTACAGACCTGAAAAAACATTTAATTTATATTAAAATATAAATAGTTAGGGTTAAATCCTGGCCCCATTGAAATCAGTAGTAAAGCTCACCTTCCTTAACTTCACTGGAGCCAGGCTTTCACCTCTAGGCTAGGTCTACACTACAGACCTATACTGTAAAATTGGAAATTAAATATATTTAGAATGATCACAAACATTATAAACAAAAGGCTTGACTTATAGCATAATCCTTGATTTTCTGTTCTTAACTCAAAATCACTTTAAATGTCATGTTTTTCAATAGCTAAGACAATGGGACTGAGTTGAAGTAGTCTAAACTTTACTTGTGTGTTGCCTTGCTTTACACTTAATTTCATCTATTTGTGTTGCAATCTTAACATTTAGGAGGGGTTCATCATTAGTGAATAAAGAAAGATTTGAATTTACCATAACTTCCCTGCAAGTTTTGCCCACACTGAATCTTAAGTATGCATTTTTAATGTTTTAAGAAATTGTTTCAATTTACACTGTATTAATTGTCTTTAGTGGTCAAGTAGTTTGTCTTCTATGGTTCAGATATACACAAGAGTCAAAAATACAGTTGTCCATAGACTAAGTAGGGACAGAGGAGGAAAGTACATGTGCTATTTGAGGAAGAGAGAGAAGTGGGAGGGAAATTTAAATAGCCAGTTGGAATAGAAAGATGAAAATTTCATCCACCTATAATGAAATCTACCTGAATTTCATTTTTCTTTAAGGATAAAAGCCTACTAAAATTATGATCCAGGCTTACCATTAAGGCTTCCCTTTAAACCAACAAAGCCTGAGTAGTTTCCTGGCAGGTGTTAATCGTAGTTAAGAATGTAATCTTCTATTGTGGCTTCCCCCCTTCTTAAAAATTTTCAAAGATAAAATCACATATTTTAAAAATAAGTATAATAAAAGTACTCAGACTTCATCTGTAGATTTCACAGATCTTTGCAGAGCTCTCTGAATCCCGTTATTACAGATGTAGAAATTCACATGTCGAGTAGGTAAGTGGCTTTTTCATGGTAGCATAACAAATCAAGGTACAGAGTTGGCCATCTCTTGAGTTTCAGTTCTTTGTCATAAAGCATGCTGCTTCTAGTAACATTAAGATTTAAAATGTTTAACAGAATATGTATGTCAACTTCACGTCAAATGGTGACTTTTTTAAAACAAAGTAATTGAAACCAGTTGTTTTTTCACTATTATAATTATTTCTTAAAGTAGCACCCAGAAGCTTCATTCAGGATTGGGTCCTCCGCACTTGTCACTGCACAAACATAAAATAAGACAGTAACTGTCCCAAAGAGCTTAACATTTAAAAATGCAAATTTTACTCTTGCATCTTTATAAGTGAGCCCTCCAGAATAAGGTTGAATTACTGATATTTCCACAAGACCTGACCAGTGACTAACTTGTCAATCAGCTTTGACTTGTTTTGGAGGCTGTCAGGAGGGAAACTGAACTATCCTTATAAGTCTATATGTTAATTCTGTGGTGTCTCTGAGACCATCTAAGACAGTGTTTCCTAATGTCCTTGGGAGGGAAGGGACTATCTGGTGAGGAGGGAGAGGATACACGCATCTATCAGTTCTGCAGAATCTCGGCTTTTATTTATTTATTAATTTATTTTTTAAGAAAGCTGTTTGGTTGTGAAAACCGTCAAAAGGTGAGGGTCACGTAACCAATGCATCTGGACTTGCCTGAGTGTTCAGAGAACCTGAAATGATAGTTCTGAGGTGTGAGCGGCCACATTTATTTCAATGAGTGCTACCTCATGCAGAGTTTTGTAATACTTAAAATTGTTTATGTTGACCTTTAACTGTTGATTATAGCATGTAAGGCAAAGGAAAGAAAGCATCATGTTACGAAGATGGACAACTGTGTTTTCCAAAGTGCAGAAGTAGTGTGAAGGACTAGTTTGGGATGTGTGTGTGGAAGGTGAAAATGTTAAGATGGGATCACCCAACTATCAAGCTGTCCAGCAGTGGCTCAAGAGCAGGAGTACCACCCAAAGGGCAGACTGTCAAGAACCATGGCACAAACTCCAAATTGGCTGAGAGTTCTGTACTCTAGATTTCATTAACCAATTATCAAGTGTAAACTCCTCAGGCACTGTAACAGCCTAAATAAGGAGTACCCTTGGGTAATCTGTCGTGCCACCCAGGTAAGCTTATGTTTGTGGTAGGTGGTTCCTTACACCAAGTACCACAATAATATTCAGGTTACTCCAGGTCCCAAAGGACCAGTCACTTCCTCAGGTCAGTAGCACTTTAGATCTACTCCAAAACCAACTCCTATGGCCAATCCTTTAATAAACTATGTAGAGAGTGATTATATAGGAAACGGAAATGAGAGTTATTTACAAAGTTCACACAGGTACACACACATCCAGACAAATCAGTTCCAGTCCTAAATTTAAAAAAGTCTATAATAAGCAAGCTCTCTGTGTCCTTTTGGGCTAACCTGGGCTAAGCACTGGACACCTTTTGCTTATGTCTAATGATCCTTGTCCCAGAAAGTCCACACAGTATAAAGATCCAGTTCCTCCTGTTAGGGGTTTTTATTTCCTTTCCTCCTTCCACTTCAAGTTGCAAACTCAGTTGATGGGTAAATCTCATCTCCATGGAGGTGGGGAGAGTAAACAACAGTCTTTTGTCCCTTTTAATGTTTCACTTTAGTCCATCTGGTGTGGATGGGCCTTCCTTATCAGACAGGACCGTAACAACTTCTGTTGGAGACTAGTATTTCACACTATTAATAATTCTCTCCTGTCTGATGACTTACAATACAAATGGTTAAATATTACTGTACAGTATAGGATACAGATGTTATATGTGAGATTTAATGCATGCAAGAATTTAAAAGCATTCAATAAAGTCTAAACACTAAGCAAATTTTTATTCCTCTATTACCTATTTTAATAATACTAACACACAGGTGAGTCAGACTGGCTGACCAGCTAGGTATTTGTCAGTGTTCAGTGGAGATATGGGGATCTTGGCATGAGTTGGCACCTGCTCTGCCAATGTCACACTAACACATGATGAGGTTGGGGTGAGGGGAGGGGCTTGAGGAGTACTATGGGTTTATTTTCCTGAAGTGGGCACTCAGTTTTTTCAAAAGTTTAGGAAGCACTGGTTGTTAGCTAAATGTACGGTATTTGTAATGATGGTTTTAGTGATGAGAATGCCTTTTCACTAGAAGCTATGCAGAGATGACTAATTTATATAAGTCACGGAGTCACTAACCATCTAACGGATTACATCTTTTGGTGGCCTCGGCTGGGGTTTGAATTAGAGCTGAAAGGCTCTTCCTCGGTGTGTGTTTCATTGAACTTATCTGTTGCTTGAAATGCGAGCTGGTCACATGACAGGAGACTCTGTACTCAATTTGATGGCATTTCTCTGCCTGTATTGTAATAGTTTTTGAACACTACACTTGGATTTACTTTAAGACTCACTTGTAAGACTTATGACAAAAATGTGGATGTAGCTGTAAAACACTGATGAATGTTAAGGAGACTTGGAAAACTACCACTACCAAAAGAAAAAAAACTGTTTATTTTTCCAGATAATACATGACTAATAAAGCATATTCACTGTATCACTTTTGCTGCTCTGTTTCTAGACTAGATCTCACTAAATGTTTTAAAAAAATCTAAATGGCTCTTTAAACATGTTTGGAAGGATTGTTATGTTCAGACTTTTAGATGAGTAGTAACATTAATAGAATTTTAAAAGCAAATCTAAAACAATGTGCCTCTCATCACTAGTAATTGTGGTTGCAGGCATTAGATTGAAGAAACTTGAAGTTAGGAATTATTATAAGAATGGGGAATATAAATATATAGATATTGAATCACCACACATCACATTGTGATAAAGAATGTACATGAATATATAAAAAACAGTGTTTCTGAGACACTGTAGAAACAGTGGTACTGCAGAAAATCAGAAAGTGTGTTTTCATGTGTGTAAAGTGCATGTAGCCTGCAAGCACTTGTCTTTCTAGTTGTGCAGTAACATTTTGTTTTTTTTTTTTTTTTTTTTTTTTTTTTTTTTTTTTTTTTTTTAGAAGGGTGAATATAGTGAACCTCATTTTGAGTAAAAGTGACACTTTTTACTTACTTTGCGTGATCTCTTGATTGCCTGTCTAAAAATTGTGGAGTCATTGCCAAGGGAGAAGGTACAAGAGAGCAACAGTGTGATGGTGAAGCGCTCTTTTTTCATTTCTGGAAACAGTTGAATGAACTGAAATCTGCTGAAACTTGCTGATTTGAAAATGAATTCCCAAATAGATAGTAATTGTTTGTCACTGTGTTAGTCACATAGATTTACTGTAATACTCTGTGTTGATGATGATAAAGAAAGAAATTATGCTCTTACCCATTACTGGTAACTTTAGTTCATGTAGGCAAGGTAGGGGGAAGCCATCCAGAGTAACCCCATCATCTTATTTTATTATGATCTTTGTAGTTTCTGTCCCTTTATCTATTTTCCCATTTCCTTCTCCATACTTTGTATTTTTGCCTGTTTGTGACCCACGCTTGTGTTGTTTTGAATCTATGTTGTAAGTATGTCAAGGAAAGGACCCTGCTTTTACTTGCTTGCACGAAGTCTCTAGCATAATTCTCAATACTCAAAAGTAGTAGTTCTCAAACTGTGGGTCAGGACTCTGTTTTATTGGGGTCGCCATGGCTGGCCTTCAACTTGCTGGGACCTCGGGCCAAAGCCGAAGTCAGAGCCCCACTGCCTGGGGCTGAAGCCAAGGGCTTTAGCCAAGGGCTTTAGCCCTGGGTGGCAGGGCTCAGGTTACATGTCCCCCTACCTGGGACTGAAGCCCTCGGGCTTGGCCTCCCCCTCCCGGGATGGTGGGGCTCGGGCTTTGGCATTGGCTTTATTCCCCTCTTGTGAGGTCGAGTAGTGTTGTTTTTTTTTTGTCAGAAGGGTCACGGTGAAATGAAGTTGGAGAACCCCTGCTCAAAAATAATGTCTGTCTCTACCTGTATGAAGGTAGACTTATATTAATTAGTTTTTAAAGTATCAGCAAAGTTTAATTTGTTCTTTTTGTTCTCTCTTAGGTTTCTGCAAGTTGGAGTGTGACTTAATTTCTCATTGTATGGATCACTGAATGAGTAACAGATGGCCTTACCTCGTCTTACGGGAGCTTTACGCTCCTTTTCAAATGTCACTAAACAAGATGATTATAGTGAAGAATCGGATGACTTAATGGTAAAGATACTAAGTTTTATCTTCTTAGCTTTTTTTTGTTTTAAATTCTAGTGTATATTGTAAGAGTCTATTAATGCTGTTTCCTTAAGGTAAACTGTAATTTTGTTAATGGCAAGATCAGGAAGACTGTTTAAGTATAGATTCCTTGTGCATTTCCTACTTATCCCATTATGTTCATACATGACTGAATTTACCTTGGCTTGAAGGGTTTGTGCAAGGCCCTATCTTCTGCTTTGCATTGATGGCTACCCCTGTGGGACAGGTTGGCTGTATAGAAGGGCTTTTCTACTCCATGCAGGAGTAATAGATTGCAGGCCATACATGCCAAACCCATGAAAAAAATGCTGAAATTGGGCTTATTTTTGGCTCAGTTGGCTTGTGAGTTGCTTGTTGGCTAGTGTTTGGCTTGTTGCTTTTTTGGATTGGCTCCTGATAAGCAGGGGCAAGAGCAGGAGAGAGTGGGGTGCACTCCCCCCCCCAACAGACTGTACGCCAGGGGGATCTAGTCACAGAGTGTTGAGTTTATAGGGATTGGCTTGTTTTGGCCTTGTTTTGAAATGGGATTAGCTTGATTTTTGGCTTATTGTGAAAGTGGGGGTGTTTATTTGTGAAAGACAGCATAGAATCAAATGATTTAAAAATCTTTAAAAAAACCAAACTGTACCACAGAATCTCTATGGATAGTAATTCCATGCTTGACTAATAAGAATATAGTGTAGGGATATACTACCGACAACCTGACCAGGATGGTGATAGTGACTGCAAAATGCTCAAGGAGATTAGAGAGGCTATAAATATAAAAGAACTCAGTAATAATGGGGGATTTCAACTATCCCCATATTGAATGGGTACATGTCACCTCAGGATGGGATGTAGAAGTAAAGTTTCTTGACACCTTAAATGACTGCTTCTTGGAGCAGCTGGTCCTGGAACCCACAAGAGAAGAGGCAATTCTTGATTTATCCTAAGTGGAGCGCAGGATCTGGTCCAAGAGGTGAATATAGCTGGACCGTTTGGTAATAGTGACCACAATATAATTAAATTTCACATATCTGTGGTGGGGAAAACACCACAGCAGCCCAGCACTGTAGCATTTAATTTCAGAAAGGGGCACTACACAAAAAATGAAGAAGTTAGATAAACAGAAATTAAAAGGTACAGCACCAAAAGTGAAATCCCTGCAAGCTACATGGAAACTTTTTAAAGACACCATGATAGAGGCTCAACTGAAATGTATACCCCAAATTAAAAAACTTCGTAAGAGAACCAAACATGTGCCACCGTGGCTAAACAACCAAGTAAGAGAAGCAGTGAGAGGCAAAAAGGAATCCTTTAAAAAGTGGAAGTTTAAATCCTAGTGAGGAAAATAGAAAGGAGCACAAACTCTGGCAAGTAAAGTGTAAAAATACAATTAGGAAGGCCAAATAAGAATTTGAAGAACAGCTAACTAAAGACTCAAAAAGTAATAGCAAAATTTTCTAAGTACAGCACAAGCAGGAAGCCTGCTAAAACAGCCAGTTGCGGAGGAACTAAATTTAATTCTTTGCATCCGTTTTCACGGCTGAGGATGTGAGGGAGATTCCCAAACCTGAGCCATTCTTCTTAGGTGACAAATCTGAGGAACTGTCCCAGATTGAGATGTCATTTGAGGAGGTTTTGGAACAAATTGATAAATTTAAACAGTAATAAGTCACCAGGGCCAGATGGTAATGACCGAAGAGTTCTGAAGGAACTCAAATGTGAAATTGCAGAACTACTGACTGTAATTTGTAACGTATCATTTAAATCTGCTTCTGTACCAAATGACTGGAGGATAGCTAACGTGGCGCTCATTTTTTAAAAAGGGCTCCAGAAGTGATCCCATCAATTACAGGTCAGTAAGCCTGACTTCAGTACTGGACAAACTGGTTGAAACTATAGTGAAGAACAGAATTGTCAGACACATAGATGAACATAATTTGTTGGAAAAGTGAACGTGTTTTTTGTAAAGGGAAATCATGCTTCACCAGTCTACTAGAATTCTTTGAGTGGGTCAACAAGGGGGATCCAGTGGATATGGTGTACTTAAATTTTCAGAAAGCCTTTAACAAGTTCCTTCACCAAAGGCTTTTAAGCAAAATAAGTTGTCATGGGATAAGAGGGAAGGTCCTCTCATGGATAGATAACTGATTAAAAGATAGGAAACCAAGCATAGGAATAAATGATCAGTTTTCAGGATTGAGAGAAGTAAATAGTAGTGTCCCCCCGAGGGTCTGAACTGGGACCAGTCCTATTCACCGTATTCATAAATGATCTAGAAAAAGGGGTAAACAGTGAGATGGCAAAATTTGAAGATGATACAAAACTACTCAAGATAGTTAAATCCAAAGCAGACTGCAAAGAGCTACAAAAGGTTCTCACAAAACTGAGTGTCTGGACAACAAAATGGCAGATAAAATTCAGTGTTGACAAATGAAAAGTAATGCACATCTGAAAACAGAATCCGAACTATACATATAAAATGAGGGTTCTAAATTAGGTGTTACCACTCAAGAAAGAGATCTTGGAGTCATTGTGGACATTTCTCTAAAAACATCCACTCAGTGTGCAGCAGCAGTCAAAAAAGTGTCAGAATGTTGGGAATCATTAAGAAAGGTATAGATAATAAGACAGAAAATATCATATTCCCTCCACGTAAATCCATGATACACCCACATCTTGAATACTATGTGCAGATATGGTCGCCCCATCTCAGAAGAAAGATACTGGAATTGGAAAAGTTTCAGAAAAGGATAACAAAGATGATTACGGATATGGATCGGCTGCCATATGAGGAGTGATTGTGATTAATGAGACTGGGACTTTTCAGCTTGGAAAAGAGATGACTAATGGAGGGATATGATAGAGGTTTATAAAATCATGACTACTGTGGAGAAAGTAAATAAGGAAGTGTTATTTGCGCCTTCTCATAACACAAGAACTAGGGGTCACCAAATGAAATTAATAAGCAGCAGGTTTAAAACAAACAAAAGGAAGTATTTCTTTACACAATACACAGTCAACCTGTGGAACTCTTTGCAAGAGTATGTTGTGAAGGCCAAGACTATAACAGGGTTGAAAAAAGAACTGTATAAAGTCATGGAGGATAGGTCCATTAATGGCTGTTAGCCAGGATGGTCAGGTATAGTGTCTCTAGCCTCTCTTTGCCAGAAGCTGGGAGTGGGTGACAAGATGGATCGCTTGATGAGTACTTGTTCTGTTCATTTCCTCTGGAGCGCCTGGCATTGGCCACTGTTGTAAGATAGGATACTGGGCTAGGTAGATCTTTGGTCTCACCTAGTATGGCTGTTCTTAACATTTAATGAAGTTGGTATCTGCCCTGAGTCAGAGTAGTCTGATGACCACTGAGATATGCAGGTCCTCAGGTGTAAGCCCTTTCCCCTCTATCTCCAAATAGCGTACACATGCTATTGGATGGATAGATGGTTTTCATCCCTTCACACCACTATGGTGGTCCCTCCATGCAGTCTGATTACATAGGGCTTGGGAGCCTGTGTATATATGTGCTTAAGGTGTATGCCATACTTAAGGTGTATGCTAGACAATTGTATTTAAATTGGATTTTTCATATTGATAAAATTTAAGAATTTAAAACAGACAAATAGGAAACTAACTGTGAAACAAAATAATTGCTGTGCATAATTAATGAACAAAAATGAGCTGAAGTTCTGATACTTGATTGTTGAAGAGTAATTCTTTTTCATGAATTGACTGAAAGGTAACTAGCTTTTGAAATTCTTTTCCAAGTTTGATTTTTCCATAGGGATTTTTCTCCATCTCTAAATTTTTCCAAATTTAGTCCAGCCAGGGTGGTGTTACGGGAGAACATTTCGTTCTCCACCAATAATTGGAAACAGAACATTTAGCTGTAATAAAAGTGGGTTGTTGAGTCTTACATTTTGCTGAGATAATTATACTCTTTATTTACACACATTTTAAAGCTAAATATGCTCTTGGTTGAGATTAGGTAGAGGTGACATCTCAAAGCAATGGTGGTAGTTCCCTCCACTTTGAGTATTTTTTAAAAATTTTTTTAGTACCATCTCTTAAACCTCCCTGCAGTATGCCCTTGTGACATTTTCTCCCTTGAGCAGTTGGACAGCCTGAGAATGGCCTGCCAAACTTACTGGCCTCCCAGGGGGTGCGCAACCTTTCCAAAGCCAGAAAATTGTGCTTTATGGAAGCAAATTGTGTTTATCTAACCAAAACTGTGTTCAAGTCATCTCACCTCTATCTGTTATCTGTGACAATCTTTCAGTAACTGTGATATTAAAAGAAAATAACCATTTCATTTTACACACTTTTTTTTGTGCATGCAATACAGTATGTCATTGGACTGGCTTGGGAGTTGGAACCTGTTGCACCTGTAATTGCTGTGTATCTATTGTATTATTACTCTTTTAATACTAAAATAAAAGTTTGATCAACAGTTATGATAACCATTAAAAATATCTGAGCGAGACAATAGTGGCCAGTTTATTTGTTACCCAGAAAGGTTAGTTATAACCTTGTATCTGTTAAATAAAAATCTTAATCATAGTTTTGCTATTCTGAAAGATGAATTTCTACTTGCAACATTTTTATGCAGTCCTTTGTGAGAAACTTGAAAAAAAATATATGCCTTATTAAACAATTTTATGGGGGTTTAGAGGCTGACCTAATTAATAGGACTATTGAATGTTAGAGGAGAAATTGGTTCTATAGATGGGTGGAATTACCAGGTTTAACTTCACAAATGTTAGTAACGGTACCTAAAAAATTATCATTTTTTCTGAAAATGTTAGCATTGTAATCTGGCTGCAAACCTCCAGAAACTGTAGTTTGGGAGAAAAAACACATGGGACTCTGAAACTCTAGCAGAAGTAAATTAGGAGTTTTTCTTCTGGTTGTGTGGGAAGCAAAAAGCAAAGGAAGACTTGAGCAAAGCAATATTGACTTAGAGGATTGGTAAAGGTATTGTGGAAAACCAGAGTCTGTATGCCTGCAAACTGATGACAAAGCATGAAACTCAAATCAAACACGTTGTTCAGTGGTCACATATCTTGAAACATATATGTTTATGTTCTTCCATTAGCAGGGACTACAGATGTGGCTCATCCTGGGTGAATTAAGTAAACTTGTTATCTTAGTCTGCAATAACTATTATAAACCCGGCATAAATTTATTTTTAAGTCACTGAAGTTAAGATGGATGAAATCTTAATTTATCTAAACTGGTGGGCCTTCTATAGAGGGAGTCTAGGCTGCTTCCAATGTCTGACAGGTCTGTCTCCAATACTACAAGTAAGCTGAAGATCGAAGGTTAAAATCTATGGATTTTGCTACTTGACAAAGGAAATGTTCAAGTGAACACAGGTAATTTTTCCCTTTTAGGTTTGTACAGAGAACAATGAGATGCTAATCTTGATTAGACCCGTTGGGTGCTTGTGTATGACTAATTATAAATAATAATTAAGATCAAAGCAAGGGTGATTAACTGAACAAGTGTAACAGCTATAGAGGAAACTGAACCTTAAGACAATCCTTATAAAAGTCAAAAGGAGTAAAAGTTGCTGACTGTATTCAAGACCAGCAACTTTTAAAATGAAAGGTAAAGAAAAAAAACCTGTGGCATGATTTTTTTTTTTTTCTTTAAAATGTTTCTCTAACCAACCAGATTCTTCTTTAGAGCAAATTGCTAGAAATAAATTGGTATCTGGCACTTTGGATCTATGTGAAACTCCCACTCATAGGAGAGCACATGAAGCCAGATTCTGAATTCATTTACACCTATGTAAATGCAGAGTAACCTGATTGACTTCAGTTTACTCTAGATTTCCACTACTGTAACTGAGATCAGATTTTAGCCTTCTATTCCTGTTGTTGCTAACTATTGCAACTAAGTGAAACATTGAACCAAACATTAGCAACAGCTAATACAGCATAAATTGGAGGGAAATATTGCAGTGCACTTTATTTAATGCTTTTTTTCTTAAATAATCTCCAGTGCTGAATGTCATAGAATAATCTGAATAATAAACATGTTTGTTAGTATTCCTCAGGTCCAGCACTTCTAATTACCATTGCTGCTACTCTTCATCCAGGATGATGCCACAGGAATAAATGGAACTGGTAAAGGAGAAAGTACTTTTTGAGGAATGAGATGTTTACATATTTTAAAATTCCATTCCTTTTATCATTACATCTTTTTTCCTTAAAAATACAAAAATAGAGAAGGGCAGTGGTAATGACTAGAATGAGAGATGGTTTGGGTTTTCCATTTCAGGAAAGTTTACAAATACTGGTATTGGTATATTTAGTTGGGAAAAGAGAAGATAGAGAGCAAATAGAATTTATAAATAGGTGATGCAGGTAGCAACATCTCTAGTGAGGGTTGCTCAATGCTTCTTGTTATAAAGATCCTGTTTTCAGTAGCTTATGATTGTGCCAAACTTAAATCATTCAGGTTGAGATTGTCCATGATGGTTGTCTGGTGGTCACCCTAACAGCATCCCAAAACAACAACAGGCTCACTGATGCCTGGTAATAAGTTTCAGTTGGCCTCACCAGTTCAGTATACCCCAAGTCACTGATGTATCTAGAATGGGGATGGGCAAACTATGGCCCGGGGGCTGCATCCCAATGGGGAGCGGGGTCCAGGACTTGCCCTGCTCCATGTGTGCCATGGCTCCATATAGCTCCTGAAAGCAGTGGCATGTCCCCCCTCCTGCTCCTACATGGAGGCACAACCAGGCGGCTCTGCATGCTGCGCCTGCCCCAGGTGTTACCCCCACAGCTCAAGCAGCTCCTGGAAGAAGTGGTATGTCCCCTCTCTGGCTCCTACACTGAGGCACAGCTAGGTGGCTCAGTACACTGCCCTGAACGCAGGTGCCGCTCCTGCAGCTCCCACTGGCCGTGGTTTCAGGCCAATGGGAGCTGTGGGGGTAACACCTGGGGCAGGGGCAGGATGCGGAGCTGCCTGGTTTTGCCTCCATGTAGGAACCAGAGAGGGGACATGCCACTGCTTCCAGGAACTGCTTAAGGTAAGTGCGGCCTGGAGCCTGCACCCCTGACACCCTCCTGCACCCCAAACCCCTACCCCAGCCCTGATCCCCCTTCTACCCTCTGAACCCCTCGGTCCCAGCCCAGAGCACACTCCTGCACCTCCAGCCCCTCATCCCCACCCCAGAGTCTGCACTCCCAGCTGGAGCTCGCACCCTAACCCCTTACCCCAGCCCAGAGCCCCCTCCTGCACCCTGAACTTCTCATTTCTGATACTATCCCAGAGCCCTCACCCCAACCCCCAATTTTGTGAGCATTCATAGCCCACCATCTAAAAGGTGTCATGTAAGATACCTATAGAAGCTAATACCATGCTGAAAATTAATATTATTGTGTGGTGTATGTACAGAGGACAAATTAAAACACGGAAAATTGTTATTAAATTATGTTTGCCAGGCAGGGCTAAAGCTATCCCACTCCAGACAAGAATGTGGTTCTACTACCATAAAGGTATTTCCAAAGTACATTTGGAGACAATGGAAATGCAATTTACATAGATGATAAACAGGTTCAACAAGCAGAGGAAATGACCTTTCAGCATCATTGCAGGGAGGAAGGAGATTGTAGGAAACAGATCACTTTGTATTTTAGCAATAACCATCAGGCAAAGAAACCAGCCTGGAACTTTATTTTGCCACCAGACTTCATTGAAGCTGTGAGGAAAGCAACATGAACTTTACCTCCTCCCCAAAGTAATCTTCAGAAGAATCCATTTCAAAGGTGCACTAGACTATAAAAGAGGAGCAAAGAACCCCAAGTGATCTTTTACCTAAGAAGGCTGCTGAAATCGGAGCACTGAACCATGACTACTTAAACGGACACTCGGTGCATTCTTTTATGATGGCTGGAAGTGTCCAGTGAAGAGAGCGGCAGTCGAGCATTTTGAGGCGCTACAGGACAGGCAGTGACACACACACCCTTGCTGGTTTACATTGCACTCCAGAGCGTGACACTGCCTCATGCTGAACTTTTTTTTTTGCAAAGATTCAGCGTACATGGTTCAGTCCATTTGAAAATTTGGATTAAGGAAAAAGACATTGATTTGCTCTTCATAATGAACTAGTTGTAAGAAATTATTTTGAGAAGCTCTAACATCTCCAAACTTTGCAGCAGGCACTTGACATTTGGAAGGGCGTTCGTTACGGTGTCAGGGATTTGCCTTTTACTGTTCTTGTGAAAATTTGTCCAAATGTGGCCAAGTTATAGGCCTTCACATGCTTGTTAGAGACTTACTAGAGTTCAGCAGCTATATTCTCCAAAGATTACGTCTGCACTGAGCATGTTCTAGTATGGGGCTGTGGGAGCTGAGCAAGGCTTTTCGTGGAATTGCTTCTCTGGGCTGCTGTGGGGCTGATCACAGGGACTAGAGGGTAGAGGCAAGACAGATTGGATGAGAAACTGGGTGTGTGAGAGAAGTAGGGGACTGGGACAAGGAGCCGGGGTGGGGATGGGAGAAGGAATGAAGTCAGTTGAGGAGCCTGGAGTTGGGAGATTGGGACTGGACAGGGTTAGGGGAAAGACACATTAGGTGAGGAAACAGCTTTGTGGAGTGGACTTGATTGACTGGATAAGGAGCTTGTTGTAGAGATTGTGACAATGAGCTTAGTGAGGGAGGATGGGGCTGGGAGGAGAGCTTGTAGTGTATGTATGTGGGGGGACAGGCGCAGAGGCTGATGACTGGAAGTTGGATGATGGTGCAGTGGGAAGACAGATCAGACAAGAAGCCTTATTTTGTTCCTGTAACAGGGTAGCCTGACCGTTTAATGAATGGGGCTGGCTAGCTCCAAGCCTCTGGCCATTAACTGAATGCAGCTAAGAAGAGGATAGGTGTTCCTTTGTAAAGAGCCTGTTGTCATTAAGGAGAGATGAACAGGAAGCAGGGGCAGTGGAATGGTTTTTGGGAGAGGCTGACAGTCCCATGGGAGGGGAGGCAATAGGAGCTTACTGGCCAAAAAGGGCTCTAGGGAGAAAGCCCTGGAAGGTCGTGCTTCATTAAAACATCAAGTAAGGACTCTGCAGAGCCTGGAAGTATTGGCAGATTATGTAGAAGAGGTGCCCAGGAAGGAAGGCAAATTGATGTTTTAATGTGTTTAGTAAGAACCTAGTACGCGGTTGGGTAGTGGAGTGTGGGCGGAGAGCCAGCAGCAGGGCATAGGCGTGGGGAGCACCTCCAAGTTTTTTTGCATGGAGCCAGCAGCTGGGTGGTGGGACCGGTGGCCCCTCATAAAACTTTGGGATGCTGAACCAT
This sequence comes from Chelonoidis abingdonii, assembly GCF_003597395.2. NCBI lineage: Eukaryota > Metazoa > Chordata > Testudines > Testudinidae > Chelonoidis > Chelonoidis abingdonii. The sequence goes on along the minus strand of NC_133771.1, from coordinate 80,160,994 downwards.
CCCCTGCACTCCTACTTCCCACACCTATGCTGGCACCATGCTGTGCATGCCTGGAAGTAGCCATCAGGTCTGAGTCCTAGGTGGGGTGGCCAGGAGGCTCCATGAGCTGCTCTCGTCCGCATGCACCACTCCTCCGTCAGCTCCCATTGGCTGGGAGTGCGGAGTCAGTGCTCAGGATGGGGGCAGCATGTGGATCCCCATGGCCCCCCTGCCTAGCAGCTGGACCAGGGGTGCAGCGCGATGTCCCAGGACAGATAGGGACTAGCTTGCCTTAGTGCTGTAGCACAACCGACCGACCTTTTAACGGTCTGGTCAATGGTGCTGACTGGAGCTGCCAGGGTCCCTTTTCGACTGGGTGTTCCGGTCGACACTTGGTCACTCTAGCCCCAAGCGCTGGCTCCGCAGCTCCTATTAGCCTTTGTTTTTACGAACTGCATGTTAATTCTAAACAAAATGCACTTATTTTCTCTGATTATTCTTTTTCAGAATAAAAGGTCAAAATTACATAAACAGTTAATGAGCTCTGAGCTTACATGGAAGAAGATAGTAAAATTTGTTGAAGATCATTTGGACAAGAAAGAGCAGCAGTCTGTAAATGGACATTTAAGAACTTTATTACAGGCTGCAAAACAAATAGGTAAGTCTTAATTTGTTAGTAATCTAATATCAGCCTGAAAACCAAATTTTAAGCTGATATGCGTTTTGTATTCTTTAGTTCTTCCCTCAGATATACCCTGAAAACTAAAGCCAATCTGAGTTACATATGCATAACTAAGGTTGGAATTTGGGCCTCAGGACATTTTTCTAATTTAACTTAATTTTCCATTTTCTGGAATTGATGCTTCTCATACAGTTAGAATGCTGTCTCTTATTGCTCTTTAATCAATTTCCAATAATTAAAAGGTGTTACAGTTACTTTTGACACATCAACTAGCAGAGAAGAGAACAAGTTTGGTGGTATCTACTTCAGTGCAGAAGTACTATAATAGTAGAGAATGGATTTTTTGATTACTTTATCATTCTGAAACTAGACACTTGGGAAACAAGAGACAAAGAAGAAGCCACTAATTTTAACCTCCCCACCACCCCTTTTACCAGTGTAGGGGACAGTGGAGTTACTGGTTGTTTTTTTTTGTTGTTGTTTGTTTTTGTTTTAAAGGGGGTGAGTGTGTCAAAATGAAAATGTTTACTGAAAAATATTCAGTTTTTTTTTTAAACAAAACTTTGAGACAAAATGTGTGGGGAAAAATTTGTTTTCAACAAAACCCCATTTTTTAAAAGTCTTTTTTTTGTTATTGTTGTTGAAAAAATTTCAATTAGCATTATTGGTGAGGTTGGACCACACTAGCTCCTAGTCACCCCTTGTCAGTATAAGGGTCAAGGAGATGTTTTGTAGGTAAGGAGGTATTCTTCGTTCATAGTTGATGCTTGGCTAAGGATTATCTCCCTGAGTTTGATGGTGGTAGGCTTAAATTTTCCTGTATTCTTTCCTGGTTACTGTTTCAGAAATCTCAAACAGCAGCCATAGGGTAAATATGACTGGTGGGGATTAAGCTATATAAACCTGTTATGTGTAAATATGACAGCTCATCACCTTGGTAGTCCTATGAGATCCAAGACATACATCTGTCAAGGTATTATTCCCACTTTGAACTTTAGCGTCCAGAAAGTGGGGACCTGCATGTACCCTTCTAAGCTTAATTCCTAGCTTAGATCTCATAGCGCTGCCACCAACCCAAAATATAGTGTTTTGGTACACTTCTGTCCCCCAAAATCTTCCCTGGGGGGACCCAAGACCCAAACCCCTTGGGTCTTAAAACAAAGAGAAATAAACCATTCCCCCTCCTTCCCCCTCCCTGGGTTACCCTGAGGGATACACTGATCCAAACTCCTTGGATCCTAAAACAGAGAGAAATTGACCTTCCCCCCGCCTCCTTTCCCCCCACCAATCCCTGGTGAATTCAAACCCAATCCCCTTGGGTCTTACACAAGAAAAAAATGAATCAGGTTCTTAAAAAAGAGAGCTTTTAATTAAAGTTTTTACTTTTTCTATCTCTGTAAACCCAGGTTGGAAAATGTTTATAGGGTCTTCAGTTTATATAGACTAGAGGGACTCCCTGCCCCCTAGCCTAAGTTACAAGTTACAGCAAACAGAGGTAAAATATCCTTCCAGCAAAATACACATTTGCAAATAAAGAAAACAAACAAAACACTAATCCGCCTTCTAGCTAGTACTTACTATTTTGAACACGAGAGACTGTTTCAGAAAGATTGGAGAAAGATCTGGTTGCACGTCTGGTCCCTCTTAGCCCCAAGAGAGAACAAAGAACAGCACAAACAAAGAGTTCCCTCCATCGAGATTTGAAAGTATCTTGGACCAATCGGGGACTTTGGTCAGGTGTCAGCCAGGTTCACTGAGCTTGTTAACCCTTTACAGGTAAAAGAGACATTAACCCTTAACTATCCATTTATGACAACATCCTTGCACGTGACTGCCTGAATGACATATACAGAAAGAGACTGCTTTGCTGTGGTTCGAGACATTTTGCTCCAAAGTAGACAACCCTTGGCCAGGCTGACATACAAAGTGACTTTTTTCTCTCTGGGAAGCAGCGTCAGTTTTTGCCAGTATCCACTCTGCGTTCAGCTATACTGGGCTATTTGCTAGATCAGAAATTGATGCCAGGTATCGGTAGCCAGGACGGTACACGTGGGTGGGCCCTGACTTGGGGTGGGCAGGCAATGATGGAGTAGGAGTGATCAGGGCCACCTTCCCCTCCTCCTACCTGTTCTTTGGGGAGGGGAAGGAATGGATGCTCTGGCCAGGGCCCCCAGAAAACTGGGGGAACTTGTAAAAATGTGCACCCTGTTCCCCCACCCATTCTGCCCCCCTGCCTGGTGCTTAGGGCTTGGCCTGCTGCGCCTGCCCAGTGCTCCCACTGGGGAGTAGGGTCAGGGACTTGCCCCGATCTGCCCGCCCTGGTGCACCAGCAGGGGAGCAGGGATTGGAGCTTTGCAAGCCCTGCTCTCTGGCAGGAGCGTCTGGTGGGCAGAGTGGGGCAAGACCCTGACCTGGCTCCCTGGTCAGAGTGCTGGGCGGGCTCCAGGAGCAGGCCAAGCCCCTGACTTCATTTCATGGCTGGAGCACTGGAGCGGGGCAAGCCGTCGTGCCCCGACCCTGCTCCCCAGCTGGAGCACTGGGTGGGAGGAGTAGGGCAAGCACTTCGGTAGGAGCAGAGCCGGGGCTATGGGGTGGGTCTGGATGCTAAGTGGGTGGGCCGTGGCCCACCTGTGGCTATGCCCCTGACAGGTATACTGGTATTAAGCTAAGGGACAGACCTGATTGCTTCAGAGAATCATGCTCCTGTACAAATCCTACATTGTTTCCTTGCCCTGGCATGATGGTGAGATTCCTCAAAGGACTCTCACACGGTTTTCCTCCTGATCTGGGAACTCTTTCCTTCCTGGGACCTTAACTTAGTATCATTTGGACTGATGGGTCTCCCCACTTTGAGCCACTGACTACTTGTTGTATTTACTGTCTATCAGTGAAGACAGCCATGAGTGAGGCAATTTCATCTGCTAGGCCCCATCCAGGTCCTCATCTTGTGCCCTCCTTACATGGCCTTTCACATGGACAGAGTCACTCTTGGGCCTCAACCTGAAGTTTCTGCCAAAGATAGTTTCTGACTTCCACATCAGTTAGTTGATTCATCTCCTGGTATTCTTCTCTAAACTGCATTCCATCCTGCGTACAATGAAACTTCAGATCTTGGATGTGAGAACATTGTCATTTTATCTAGAATTATCCTTGTGTTTTGCTACTGGTGGCGGCACTGCATTCAGAGCGGAGCACCTTACCAACAGCAGCTGCTTTCTGGCTGCTGAACTCTAAAGGCAGCACAGAAGAAAGGGTGGCAATATTGTAACCCCTTCCTCCCCCCACAATAGCTTTGCAACCCCTTTTTGGGTTGGGATCCCCAGTTTGAGAAATGATGAGTCTTAAGAGCTTTACGTGTTTATATTCTGCCATTTTAAAATACGTATTCATGTTTTGTTACAACACCGTGAAGTTTGATTTAAGTATCTGAAACCATGAAATTCAAGACTTTTAAAATAGTAAAGAAATTTATGAAAATGGACTGTGAATTCTATATATAATGACCAATTTTAACTTGCTAAGGCTTGGATACCCATAATATGGCAAGGATTTTACTAAAATTGTTGGGTCCAACAATCCTCCATACCCCACTTACATGTTTCCTGTTATATTTCTGCTACTTTCAGACCAATTGGAAAACAAAACTTGGCTTATCTATTTCTCGTACACCCATTGTTTTGCTCTACTGGCTGTCTACTGAGGTCATTGCAAACTTAACTGAATCCTTGGTATTATCTTTTGTTGAGGCACACAATGAACCACTCCCCAATTGTGTCCGCCTTATGGATCAATTATATTAAAGAAGACATTGCCCATATTGACACATATGGGCCCATTTTAACGATATGGTCTCTTTTTTTTTCTTTTGTCCATTTGGGGGCATACCATGCTATAAAAACACATGAGGGATTCTCCCTCAAAATATGTGTACAATTACTTAACCCTCTATACTTCCAGATATACGCCTTTCCACCGTCAAGCCATATAATAAGTTTATCTTTTCCTGGGCCACTATTTATAATCATTATCTTCTGCCGCATTGATGTTATGTTGACTAGTTGTGCCCACAGTGCTCAGTTTCTTGTCCAGACCCATTGACATTTTTATCCACTTAAGGTTAGAGATTTTGATGCTCTCTCCTTCATCCCATGGGATGGGTAAGGTTACTCACTGGGTATTTAATGTTTGGCTGCTCCTGATATTTGGCACTTCAGACTAGTAGGCTACACTCTATCCATCATCCCTATGGACCACTTGCATGCCATTGTGTTATAACTTTTCCCTTCCTTCGCTTGGATACTCCTTATTGATTCTGCACCTTTGGATTCATTCCACCATACCAGGATCCAGCAAGCGCTAATTCCCAAAAGAGTGTTGATCTTGGCTCTTTCTGTAAAACAAATAAAGAAGAAACCTTTTCCTCCCTAGAGTTTTTTTTTATAAACAACTTTTTATTTAAGATTTAATAGGAACGATAATATTTTCCTTCTCTTTTAATATAAGAACATTAATCAACTTATATACACTTGCTAAAAATGATTATCTAAGGCATGTTCCACAGGATCTTATCTGCTATGTCAATAGAACAATTAACTCTGTTCGTTTCAATAATTCCATAACCACTTTTTTCCATATTCATTTTTTAAATTATATCTGCTTCAACTTCTTTAACCCTATTTTTATGGTTATGGGTAAACTTAAGGGGATGGTACTCATGAGACCGTTGACTCCCTGTATTTCTTTTGAAACTGGGGTATAATGCATTTACAGCTCTTATCCTTGATATTCCCCTTTTGTTACAAGTCTTTTATTCTGAGACTCCCTTTTTTATAGGTTTCAGAGTAGCAGCCGTGTTAGTCTGTATCCACAAAAAGAACAAGCATCTGAAGAAGTGAGCTGTAGCTCACGAAAGCTCATGCTGAAATAAATTTGTTAGTCTCTAAAGTGCCACAAATACTTTTTTTTTTTTTTTTTTTTATAGGGATACTAATCCTGTTTGTTCTACCTTTTTCCCCTTCTAATTTTGCTACTGGAGTCACAACGATGGTTCCACAACATCCCCTCCTTGGCCTTTTTTCTTGCACGTGGAAAATAGCTGGGGTATTATAAAACTTGGTGGAGTTTTAATGGTTCCTTTGCTGCTCTATTATAACTCCCTGAATAGTTTTTGTCAGCCTACCTTCTTTGGGGTATCTATACTGGACCTAATCCCCCACTCCAAAAAGTAATAATCAGAACTTCTGCCTCAATTTTTCCATATTTGTTTTGTTTGTTAGTAGCCCAAATTTCCTTATGCTTTTGTGCAATCTCTAATATTTATTTTGGCCAGTTAGGCCATTCTGTCTTTTACACACGCGCACACCCCCCCTTCCCCCCCCATCTCACTCTGGGTTTATTAGGCTAAATTGTTCTATTCCCTTTTTTGTTCCCAACCGAAAATGCATTGGAGGACTAAATGGCACTTTGCTCTCTGCGTCATAAAATCTTTGCAGTTTCTTCACTGCTACTGGGCATCCATATAGACTTTTTTTCCTAATACTAATATTTCACCTTCCTGAGTGACGTAAGTGCTTATGTGTCCAGACCTATGTTGGCGGGAGAGTTTCTCTTGCTGACCTAGCTTATGCTGCTGGTGGAGATGGTTTTTTTTTAATGCTGACAGGAGGGCTTTCTTCAGCATAAGAGTGTCTTCACCAGATGCGTTGCAGTGGTGCAGGTGTACTGGTACAACTGTGCTACTGTATGTATAGATGTGGCCCCAGTCACCATCCAGCATTAAACAAAGTTAAACAACGTGTGGGGTTTGCTTAGTACTATTGCAAACACACCATTAACAATCATTTAAATCTTTTATTAAAGATAAAAGGTAAAGCATTTGAAATGTACAGTATGAAATAAGGCATTAATTTTAACAACATCCCTTGTTCCCTTAACCTCTAGTTGAGGAGAAGTGTTTTTTTTTAAGAAGGAAAAAAGTCCCATGTTTGATAGTCTTTAGATGCTATCAAAGATGGTAATACCTGTCCCTTTGGGGGGAAAAAGAAGCTGGTTGAGATGGGGTTGAACTGTTGTTAAAGTCTGATCCCATTTTGTCCTAGGTGGTGGTTGGGATTCATCAGTAGCCAGAAGAGGTGACGATGTCTTTTGGGTCAGTCTCTCTCACAGTCTGATCAGGACATCTTTCAGGATCAGGACAATGAGGGACTGGGGTTGCACCTATGATGATGAAGCTTGTTCTCCTGGCCTCCATCTGTTTTTCTCTATTTTGCCACCAAAGTCTGTCTTTAACCCAAAAAGGAAAGGGGGGGTGGAATAGTGCATTCTCTCATTTATTTTGTCTATCAGTTAGGCCTAGTTTTCAGAATTATGCATGATGACTCCAGTATCTCTTTATTTTAGACCCCATCAATTTGTATGTACAGTTGAGATTGTTTTCCACTGTGCATTCCTTTGCACTTAATAACATTGAATTTCATCTGCCATTTTGTTGCCCAGTCATCCCAGTTTTGTGAGATCTCTTTCTAACTCTTCATTGTCTGCTTTGGACTTAACTATCTTGAGTAATTTGGTACCTTCTGCAAACTTTTCTATCTTACTGTTTACCCCCTTTTCCAGATAATTTATGAATATGTTGAACGTCATGGGTCCCAGTACTGATCCTTGGGGGACCCCACTGTTTACCACTTTTCATTGTAAATATTAACTATTTATGCCTACCGTTTATTTCCTATCTTCTATAAAATTACTGTTTGTTATAAATTATTGTACCTTTTTATAAAGTTACTTACTTTTTCCATTTAAACACACAATTAGAGTAAATTTGTAGGCCCAGTTATTATTCCCTTCCTCACTTTGCTTGAGCATCACAGTGGGAGATGGGATCTGACATAGATGTTGGTCCTTACTCTATTTTCCTTGTAGCTTTGCAGCTAAGCAGTTTTAAAACCAGAAAATCTTTTCTTAGAAACCTGGGTGCTTAAATGCCTTGATGTATGACTTGAAACAGTCAGATTCCCATTTTCCAGTGGACTCAATGTCATCTGAACGTCTGTCTCATCTCACCTGCTTCTGTGGACAACCTCCCAGTGTGAAGAAATGCAAGCTAAATCCCCAGATTCCAACCCTTAAAGGCAATAGCCTCTTTAAACACCAATGAAAAATCATACCTTGTGTTTCCTATTCTCATGTAATAAGATCAGTTATGATGGACCAGTTCGTTGAAATAGCTCCCTTGATGATTAAACTAGGCTCAGAATGATGTCCCCCCAAGTCCTCTAATAAACTGTTAACTGGTTCTTCTTGATGAGAAAATGTCAGCTGAAAATCTTTCTGAATCCAAATAATTTCCTTTAGGAGAAGGGGAGTGATATGACCTGTAAGTGAGCTGAGCCTAGAATTTTGTTTTCCCTGAATTTGCTCTCATGAGCATGGGTAGAATGGCTAGAGGGATGGCCTAGTGCTCATCCATAATGTCCTTGCAAAACCCTTCATTACATTCTTATATGGTTCAAGGATGCCTAACATAGCAGAGCAAAATGATGCCCCTTCGCCATTTATCTTTTAGCCAGGACCAAACAAGGTTTGTTCTCTAGACAAACTAGGAACCAGTAGCTTAGTTTATGAAGACTTGCAACACTAAGTTAGTTTAAAATAAATCAGAAATATGTTTCCCAATTTTTGCAACATAAATAATGAGTAGTAGAACTTGTTAAATCTAGCCATCTTATTGAGTTAAATTTACCTAATTTAAGTTACAGGAATGATTTAAACAACTATTTTAAAATTACTTTACTAATGTTCAAAGTAACTTCAATCTTGCTTATTTTGCATTATTTGAATTATGCATTATTCAGTTTGTGGCCTGATGTCTCCAAAGGTGCTGAGTACCATTGACTTCAAGGTTTCTTAGCATCTTCTAAAACTAGTCCATTAAATCCTTGTGCAGAAAATCAATTTATTTGTAATAACTTTCTTCTTATATATGATGAAGACTATTTTAAATCCTGGCTATTCAGCTCTATATATACTATAACAATTTCTTTGTGTGAACAGGTGGTGACATCACAGAACTAGTTACTGAGTCTTCGTCATCCGAATTCTTGAGGTTTTTTTGTCTTCATGTCCAGTCCTTTTCTGAGGAGGAAGTGAAGTTAAAAGTCGATATGCTGTCCCCGAGATCTCAGAATTAATTTGATTGAAACCTATTAGAATTCCTAAGGATATTTTTTTTAATATTTTGGTGCTGACTAGATTAACTCAGCTTGCATTGCTGAGAGAGCAAGGAGAGATCTGGCTTATTCCACCCTAGATATAGAGAGAAGTTCAGGCTGCCCTGCTATTGTTCTTTAAACTCAAGACCAATGTCTTCAGGCAGGCACAGGTGCTATCACTTTTAGTTAGCCAATCATCAGCATTCAGGGTTGTCTTAGTTCTGATTAAATATTTCTAACTTGCACTGTGAGTGGCAGCATTATTTGTTCTACTGGGATACAAAGAAGTAATTGCTCTATAGCCTATGAATGAAAAAACACCTGAAACTTTTCAAAGATATAGAGCATCCATAATATTCTTCGTGACTTTTAAGGAACGTGATTTGTACTTAAGCATGAATATTTGAGGAGGTGTTTGTGGGTAGATTTTTTTTTGTCATTTGATTCCTAGGATATCCATGTCTGGTAATGAAACACTTTAAAGGAATTAAAAGTAACCAGGGAGCAGCCCAGTATTGAGTGCACTCATTAGAAATTATTAAATTAAATTTATCTTTTGCCTTTTTGCTTCCCAAAGCGCCTGATGTATTAAAGCTAATTTAATACAAAAGATGTTTTGGGTTTCTCTTGGTTTGTTTTTAACCCAGAACAGTGGTAAGCAAATAAAGAAAACTTAGGGGTATACAGTGTCTGCCAGAATTTACATAAGTCGTCATTTCACCATAAATTAGTATATTTACATATTACTTATGAAAGGAGACAAATCAAGAACAAGGCAAATGAAATCATCAGCAAAACCAGCAATAACTAAGTTAAAGGTTCTCTTGGTGTTTGGTTCCCTAAGAAGCTCTTATTGACACTGATTTATAAATATAAATGATAAAATTAATATTCTTTATGCTTTTGCTGATTTGAGCACACTGTAAATTTTTTTGTCCATAAACAAAATATCTGTATCCAGCATTAACTGATACAGATAAACATGATGTTGCATTAGTTCTAAAATTAGAATGTATGTATTGTACAGTATGCAGTAAATGCCTAGTGGCTGAATCGAGCTAGAGGAGCAGAGAAGAGCTTTGGCTTGATCTTGTGTTCTAAAGTAATTTAGAACGTTCAGTCAGGTTGCTTGACTTACATCCTCAAAACCTTCTCCAATTTTTAAAAATGTTAGTTTGTACAAAGAATATTGACAATGTGAGAATGTGTGTGTGTGGTTTTGTTTTTTTAAGTTCCTATAGGATACCAAAGTGATAGACATAGAAATACTTAATAAATAAAAGTACAACTAAAAAGAGTAAAAGCTATATGCTTTTTTGTTACGACACCTTTGTCATGTCACTTTCATTGCTCATATAACAGTATTTGGAACAACTAATTGAATATAGTTATGTGATAGGCAGTAAAAGAGAAATATCTTAGTTGTTAGAATTTAGGTAGTAAAGTTTTTTTTTTGTTTTTGTACACAGTAGGAGCTGAAAATGGACAAGAAGCAATTGAAAGTGGAGCTGTTTTTCTCTTTAAGACGTTTCACATGAAGGAATGCGTTGGTCATGATGAAACAAAGGCAATCAAGCAGATGTTTGGGCCCTTTCCATCGTCATCTGCTACTGCTGCCTGTCATGCCACATGCCGGATTGCTTCTTTCTTCACTGAAGAACAGCTTACTGCACTTATACGGATTGCTGAAGAGCAAAATGGTGATAACAGAGTATTCTTTGGTAAAAATATAGTATTTTCATTTGACATGCATGACCTGGATCACTCTGAAGAACTGCCAATAAATGGGGAGGCTGCTGAACAGAAAACTATAAGCTTAGATTACAAGAAATTTCTGAATAACCATTTGGAACACTTCCAGAATTGCTATGGCAATAACTCTGATGGCAAGTCATTGGAAAAAGTGGATGATTCTTTTCTGTGGTGTGAGGTTGGGAAGTTTCTAAATGAATCGCTAAAAGGAACCCCTGGAGAACCAACAACAGATGATCTCTGCTGCACTTTGTATGAGATGCTTGCATCTAGTAAAAGTGGTGACGAGCTTCAGAATGAGGTACAGTAGCTATATAAGTAATACTGTAGGAGAATTTATTTAAATGTGACACAGATAGCAAACTTTCCTTTTTTTTTTAATGACTTGTCTTGTTAGAGCTGGTAGGCAACCCCAACTTTCATGTTCCTGATATATATCTCCTACTGTATTTTCCCACTCCATACATCTGATGAAGTGGGTTTTAGCCCACAAAAACTTATACCCACTAAATCTTGTAGTCTCCAACGTCCACAAGTACTCCTGTTCTTTTTCAAAAGAAATTGCTCCTATAATAAACAGAAAAACATATATACAATGTCTTTCTGCCCAGCATACTACAAATATCTTAAACCGTACACAGACTTGTGTATAGTGATTTAAGATATGGTATTTCATTATTAAACACAAAGACAAAAACATGATACACTCAACTCAGCTATTGCCCCATGCAATTGAATTATAGCTTTAGCAATATGCCAAGTCTCAAAAGCTACCAGAATAGTCACGCATTTACCTTAAGAAGAAATTTCCTCTACCTTTAATGCAAGTGGACATCTTTTTTGCGGAAAACTGTGAAAATAATGAGT
>NC_133771.1:80134267-80149404 GCF_003597395.2 Chelonoidis abingdonii | reverse complement strand
CACCTTGAGTAGTTGAGGAGACACAAACAACATTATTCAAGATTGCCCACCTCTTGAGGGAGGGAGGAACTTGCATGTAAAAGAGAAAAATAAGTAATCCTTATCTTCCTTAAGAGCCTGCAATGTTCTTAGCAGAAAAAATACAGTATGGGGACCTTGACTTCCACAAGGTTTCTTAGATGGCGAGGAATCTTTATTTACATCTAACTGAAATAGGGGAGAGAGTTACTTAAATATATCTTAAGCATTAACCATGGATAAATTAAGTAACAGTTTTAAAAATTCACTTAAAAGTAGCTCCAGTGAAAGGGGATGGAGAAAGGTAACCATCTTCCATAATAGCAGCAAAGAGTCCTGTGGCACCTTATAGGCTAACAGACGTTTTGCATCCGACGAAGTGGGTGTTCATGCTCCAATACGTCTGTTAGTCTATAAGGTGCTACAGGACTCTTTGCTGCTTTTACAGATCCAGACTAACACAGCTACCTCTCTGATACTTGACATCTTCCATAATAAGTCTTAATGATAATAAAGAAGTCTTTAAATCAAGTATAAAAACCAAAAGCAATGCTGCTGATCTGTATGAAAATGCCGTCCTCTAACTTGTTTTGCAGGAAAAAATGTTGTATTTCTTTTTCAGGAAATGTTCTTTGTCACTGTGGTTAAACTTGAATTTTGATTAGATAAGAAAAAAGACTGCTCCCCCCTTCCCCCCTCCCCCGCTTCTCTCTCTCCTTCATTAAAGGTTGTTTAGCAGGGAAGAGTATCTTTCTTTTAGATTAGCATTTTGGGACTGTCATCACAGGAAAAATATGGCATTTCCTTTGGTGGATTGCAAGTAGTAATCTCAAGGAAGCTTTTAAAATGTTTAATCACCTGTCTTAATAATAATTAAGAATACATTCACTTCTCTCCTTGTTCTGTTCATTCCTTCCCTGTTAACTTGCAGAAAACCCTTCCTTACTTAATACAAATATTAGGTGGTTTACATGTCACCTTTCATCACAACAGCCCTATTAATTCATTGCCCATTGTGTTGTGTTTTTATGGGGGGGCCATTGAGACAGTTTGAAATTCAGCGGCTTTTGCGAAACGCTTGCTTGCATTGGTGTATATCATCCATTAGGGAAATAATGCTTTGAAATTTATTGCTAGTTTTGGGTTGTGCTTTCATGCAGTTTTTTCAGTGGGCTTGTGTTTTGATGTTTGCTACTGCCATAATCTTGTGTCTTCATGCAGATGAGTTTCTTTAATTTGAAATAGTCCTTTTCTAGAGCAAAGTGTGCAATAGACTTGTAACAATCATTTTTGAGATGGTGCGACAAGTGGCTGTTTGCATGTGCATGCTCTGAGAGTGCATTGAGTGGGTTGATACTTGTCTGCTGAAGTCGCTGTGCTCTATAAAATTCTCTCATCATTTATACACTGGGAAATAAGGAGTATTTGTATGAATAGTCTGGAATTCCCCACCTAAGAACAGGTTAGACAAATGTCTGTCAGGCATGATCTAAGTATACTTAATCTTGCCTCAGTGCACGGGGCTAGACAAGGTGGCCTTCTAAGGTCCCTTCCAGCCCTACATTTCTATAATTCTATGAAATAAAATGGTGCTACTTTCTGGCTAGACTATAATAAATCCTGTTTTAGGTGTGGTCCCTTAACAGTCACTTACAAATATATCAAATGAAGGGCACATTCACATATCAGTTTCAACCCATAACAAGGTTCTCTCTGCTCATAACTGTAAGAAATCTGCTTTCATTCATTATTGCCTTACTCTTACCCTTTGAGTGCACGCAGTACATTTTCCACTACGAACAAGTCTAGTCAAATTAGATTATATACATTACATTGCAGATAAATGATTTTAACATATTTCAGATTGTTGGTAAGTTTCATAATGACATAACTGGTAGTGACATGTCAGAAGCCAATTACTTGTATATGAGACTAGAGAGCCATTGTTATTGACACGGTACATATAGAGTTTAGCCATGATAGCTGTGTCAATGATTTTCTCAAGATTTAGTATGTGATATGTTATTCTTAATATCCTATTCATACACACAGCAACCACCATAATGGCTCTTTCAAAACAATAAATTAAACAATAGGAGTGTTTTAACAAACCTATTTTTCTTAGGATAACTGGAGAGTGCTTTGCTCTAGTTAGATTTAAAACAGAAATCTTGCCAAATTACTGCATCTGCTCTTGACTTATTGAATGTTGTTTGCACAGACAAATTCTTTCTCTGATTAATACTTAGAAGTCATATATAAAATATTGATGCTTTTTTTTTGTAAATAGTCACTTCTGTTGTAACACCATTAACTCAAGGGACAATTTAAATCATCTTTAAATAAAAAGACAGTACACTTTGTGCAATTGCTTACATGTTAAATACAGGTACAGAGAGAAATTAAGTGAACCCTGGAATTGAGGAGAAAAATGTCAAGAAGCAGCTTGTAAAAAAGTTCATTGTAAACTTTTATTGAATTCTGTTTTCCACATTATAGCATGAAAAAATACACATCTGAACAACTACAACTAAGAACCTTGTGTCATTCAGTATGACAGCAGACTATTCAGCATGTCACATGTACATCTAGACAAAAAGTTAACCGTTATAAAAAACGAGTTGGAGGGAATTCAGTGATTATATGAAAGAATATCTATAATACAAAAGTATATTATCACCACTCATTCACAATGTATGATTGTTTGTATCTAGATAAGCAGAGAAATTCTTACACTTTTGCCTGTGTACTAAGTTTTGTTTGTGTATGTATGCGCATTTATAAAAATATGTAGATATGTATTTACAAGCACATAGTTTTTGGATTCTTGGTCTATATTTATCTAATTTGCACCAGGCATATCTGTCATAACTAGACTGCTTGGGCCAGTTTTTCAGTATTATACAACGGAAAAGATAAATTTTTAAAAAATGAAATGTCAGAAGAATGAAAGACTGATAAGAGAAACTTATCCTGATGTTATACCATTAATCAGTAGATAGACAATCCCAGTGTAGCTTGGTATATTGCCTTTGAAGTTCATCGTTTTCTAACCAGATCGAAAGAAGGTTAGAGGATATACACAAGACATGTTTTTGTTCTGTTTTTTAAAAGTAACTTTTCAATGCACTACTTTGTTTGCCACAGTCCTAAAGAGAACCAGAAGACTGAGGACTGATTTATGAGCTACTTGGTTTTATCAAATGCTTTTTAAAGTAACTTATATATTTTTTTCCTTTCCCTTTAGCCCTAATATTAAGTGAATTTTCTCAAAGAGTGCAGAAGACTTTAATGGAGCAAGTTTATATGAGGGTAGGGGGAAATGAGCTACTCTTTGCTTTACTTCTTCCTCCAACCTGAGCTCCACCTCTGCCTACATTACCCTTGTTCCACATTCTTCCACACATTAAAAAAGTTCTTTTGATCTCTGCCTGTCAACAAGGCTCTTGATAGTTGTGGTGTGTTTTGTTTTTTGGTTTTTGGTTTTTGTTTTTGTTTTAAATACAGTACTCTGAGAAACAAACAGATCTAGGAGTTACCCCAGTTCAAATCAGATAAACCACTGACAACACATTTATAACCAAAATTAATCAATGCTCCCCATTCAATCCCCAGTAAAGTCCCACAACACCTTTCCCCATCCCTAGGGGAGCCTTGTGGTGTGTTAAAACTTGAACTACTGTGAGCCTGAGGAGGACCTGAATTTCAAAAGCCAATGGTCCATGAAGAATGGCCTACTCCCTTTCTCTCTCTATTCCCCCATCTTATACTGACTGGAGCTTCAGGTAAGATGCTTCTGCTGACAATTACCATGGCAGTATGTCACAGGGGGAGAGGCATATAGGTCCCAAGTCAGTTGGGGCTTTCGAGGTCAAAACTGTCTCAAAATCAAAATGAAAACCACCAGGCAGCCAGTGTAGGTTGTAGAGTGCAGATTTAGAATGGATCTATCTTCCATTAACTTTAATGTGAAGGTTGAGTATGCTCACAAAAAGAAACACAATGTAAGAATCAGGCTGCAGAATTCAGCACCAGCTGCATTTTCTGAATAGCTTTAAGTAGGAACATAAGAACGGCCATACCGAGTCAGACCAAAGGTCCATCTAGCCTAGTATCTGTCTTCCGACAGTGGCCAATGCCAGGTGCCCCAGAGGGAGTGAACCTAACAGGCAGTGATCAAGTGATCTGTCTCCCTGACTTCACCTCCATCTCTGACGAACAGAGGCTAGACACCATACTTTACCCATCTGGCTAATAGCCATTTATGGACTTAGCCACCATGAATTATCCAGTTCCCTTTAAATGCTGTTAAGAGTCCTAGCCTTCACAACCTCCTGCAGGTAAGGAGTTCCACAAGTTGACTATGCGCTGCATGAAGAAGAATTCCTTATTTGTTTTTAAACCTGCTACCTATAATATTTCATTAGGTGGACCCTAGTTCTTGTATTATGGGAATAAGTAAATACTTTTTCCTTATCCACTTTTCAACCTCAACTCATGATTTTATACTCTATCATATCCCCCTTAGTCTCCTCTTTCCAAGCTGAACGTCTAGTTCTCTTAATCTTCCTCGTATGGGCCTCTCCAAACCCCTAATCATTTTGTTGCCCTTTTCTGAATCCTTTTTCTAGTGCTAGAATATCTTTTTTGAGGTGAGGAGACCCAACATCTGTACACAGTATTTGATGATGGCGGGTTCCATGGATTTATATAAGGGCAGATATATTCTCAGTCTTACTCTCTATCCCCTTTTTAATGATTCCTAACATCCTGTTTGCTTTTTGACCACCTCTGCACATTGCATGGACATCTTCAGAGAACTATCCCACGATGACTCCCAAGATTCTCTTTCCTGCCTCGTTGTAGCTAGATTAGTCCCCATCATATTTGTATGTATAGTTGGGGTTATTTTTTCCAATGTGCATTACTTTACATTATCCACATTAAATTAATTGCCATTTGTTGCCCAATCACTTAGTTTTTTGAGCTCTTTTTGAAGTTCTTCACAATCTGCTCTTGGTCTTAACTATCTGAGCAGTTTAGTAATCTGCAAACTTTGCCCTCACTGTTTACCCTTCTCCAGATCATTTATGAATAAATTGAATAGGATTGGTCCTATGACTAATCCTTGGGGAACACCACTAGTTACCCCTCTCCATTCTGAGATTTACCATTAATTCCTACCCTTTGTTCCTGTCTTTTAACCAGTCTCAGTCCATGAAGGACCTTCCGTCTTATCCCATGACAGTTTAATTTACGTAAGTGCCGTTGGTGAGGACCTTGCAAAGGCTTCTGGCATTAAGTACACTACGTCCACTGATCCCTTGTCCACATGTTTGTTAAGCCTTCCAAAGAACTTAATAGTTAGTAAGAACGATTTCCTTACAGAAACCATATGACTATGTCTCATACCAGTTTGTTTTCTATGTGTCTGACAATTTTATCTTTAATTGTTTCAACTAATTTGCCCAGTCCGACATTAGATGTACCTGTCTATAATGCCAGGATCACCTCTAAAGCTTTTTAAATCATTGCGTAGCTAATGTAACTTCCGTCACTGGGTACGAAAGCCGATTTAAGGACTGGTTACAAACCTTAGTTAATAGTTCCTCACTTCACATTGGTTCTTTCAGAACTCTTGGGTGAATGCTATCTGGTCCGGTGACTTGTAATGTTGAGTTTATCAATTAATTCTAAAACCTCTCTAGTGACACTTCAATCTGTGACAGTTCCTCAGATTTATCACCTGCACAAAGCCGCTCAAGGTTAGGTGATTACTCCTCACATCCTCAGCCATGAAGACTAAGCTAAGAACACATTTAGCCGCAATGACTTAAGCGTCTTAAGCGTCCTTTGTATTTCGATCGTCAGGGCTCCATGCGTTGGTTAGCAGGCTTCTCGCTTTCTGATGTACTTAAAAACATTTTGTTATTACCTTTGGAGTTTTTGGCTAGCCATTCTTCAAACTCCTTTTGGCTTTTTCTTGTTAATCTTGCACTTAAGCTGGCGTGTTTGTGTCCTTTCTATTGCCTCCTAGGATTTGACTTCCACTTTTAACGGAAGTCTTTTATGTCTCACTGCTTTTTTACGTGGTGGTTAAGCCACGGTGGCTCTCTTTTTTAGTTCTTTTACTGTGTTTTAACTTAACATTGAAGTTGGCCTCTATTTGGTCTTTAAAATGGGCCATGCACTTGCAGGGATTTCACCTTTAGTACTGTACCTTTTAACTTTTGTTTAACAACCCCTCATTTTTGTATAGTTCCCGCTTTTGAAATTACAATGCCACAGTGTTGGCTGCTTGAGGTGTTCTTCCCCCACAGATGTTGAATGCTATTGTATTATGGTCACTATATTGCAAGCGGTCCTGCTTAGTTACCTTTTGGACCAGCTCCTGCGCTCCGCTCAGGATAAATCTAGAGTTGCCTCTCCCCTTGTGGGTCCGTACCAGCTGCTCCATGAAGCAGTCGTTTAAAGTATCGAGAAATTTTGTCTCTGCATTTCGTCCTGAAGTGAAATGTCCTGTCAATATGGGGATAATGAAATCCCCCACTATTATTGAGGTTCTTAATTTTGATAGCCTCTCTAATTTCCCTTAGCATTGATCATCACTATTACTGTCCTGGTCAGGTGGTCGAATAAGAGATCCCTATGTTATGTTTATTGTTTGTTACGCATGAAATTTCTATCCATAGAGATTCTATGGCACATGTGGATTCGCTTAAGATTTTACCTTCATGTGAATCTACATTTTATTTCCATATGTGCCACTCCTCCCCTCCATGGACCTGTTCTGTCCTTCCGATATATTTTGTACCCCGAATGATTGTGTCCCATTGATATACTCTCAGGTCCACCAGGTTTCTCCGATGGCTGTTCATCAATATCCTCCTTTACACAAGGCACTCTATTCACCCTCTTATATTTAGACTCTAGCTTTTTGTGTACAAGCCACTTAAAAACTTGTCCCTGTTTATTTGTCTGCCCTCTTCTGATGTGCCAGATTCTTTTTTATGTGACAGTTTATCATCTGATCCAGCCTTACATTATCCTCCTCCGTCCAAATGCTCCTGACTATAACCTGGAGATTCTCTATCATCAGACTCTTCCCATAAGAGAAGTCTGTGTCCGATCCACTGCTCCTCTGCAGCAGTCGGCTTTCCCCATCTTCCTAGTTTAAAAACTGCTCTACAACGTTTTTAATTGTTAGTGCCAGCAGTCTGGTTCCACTTTGGTTTTAGGTGGAGCCATTTCTCCTGTATTGGGTCCCCCTATCCCAAGTTCCTAGTTCTAATGAAGTAATCCTTTCCTCTCCTACACCATCGTCTCATCCACGTCATTGACTCCTGAAGCTCTGCCTGCCTACCTGGCCTGCGCGTGGAATTGGGAGCATTTCTGAGATGCCATCATGGACGGTCCTGGATTTCATTCTTTCCCTAGCAACCTCAATTTGGCTTCCAGGACATCTCTCCTACCGTTCCTATGTCATTGGTACTACAATTACACGATCACTGCTCTTCCCCAGCACTACATATAAGTCTGTCTAGAGTGCCTCGAGGATCCAAACCTTTCTCACCAGGCAGGCAAGTCACCATCGATTCTCTTGGTCATCACAAACCCAGCTATCTACGTTTCTAATGATCGAATCTCCCATTATTAACACTTGCGTTTCCTGAACTGGAGTTCCCCCCCCAGGAGAGTAACCTCAGTGCGAAGGCAACCCCAGCACCATCTGAAAGGAGGGTTCCAATATGGGAAGGTTTTTCCTCTGCTCCCATTGATGCTCTGCTTCCCTGGGCCTTTCTCCTCCTCAATAGCACAGGGGCTGTCGAGCCGGAGGTGGGACAATTCTACACGGTCCCAGAAAGCCTCATCAACATACCTCTCTGCGTCTTGCTCCTCCAGTTCCGCCACCGCTGGCCTCCCAAAGTCTATACATCGTCTCTGAGGGCCAGAAGCTCCTGCACTGATGCACAACTTGCTACCTGCCCACAGGGCAGGTAATCATACATGCTACACTCAGTGCAATAAACTGGATAGCCCCCACTCTGCTGCTGGGCTTCTGCCTGCATTGTCTCCTAGTTAATGAAAGGATGGTTTAAAGAAAGAGGTTTTGAAATGTGGTTTGGATTATAGTTTTTAAGGGGACTAGAGGGGAACAGATAGGATCGACAAGGGACCCCCTCTCCCTTCCCAAACTCCCTAGGTCGCTTGTGCGCAGCTTTATAAAGCTCTAGCCTGAGTGAATGCCCCACCCACTGATTAAGGCTCAGAGGCTTCGAGCTTTCAAAACTTCCTTTGAAGCTCACGGCCCCCAACTGCCAGCCACAACACACAGTCCTTCAAACAACCAAACAGACTGACAAATACAAGCTCAGCACACAGCAAGTAACTCCCAAACACACACTACAGACAGTCACTTACCCCACAGATGCTGTATTTGCTCCTCCTTCACCAGGAAACTCCCTGTTAGCAGCCCTGTTCACAATTTAATTATAGGAGCTACTGGTTGCAGCTTGGTGGTTAAAGTTGTATTCTCAAATAGGCATAAAAAGGGGTCTAAATTACCATTTTTCTCTTTCTGTAGTTGGTCTTTTTGTATGTGAAATTTCAAGTAGTATTAATTTGTATGCCCGTTGAATTTTCTGTGAAGCAACTGGCTTCCTGACAGCCCTCTTGCCACATAGTATTCAGACACAGCTCACATGTAGTTGAAAATCTGATTGAAGCCTGTGATCTTTTTTTTTTTTCTTCCTTAAAAAAACTTATGATTTTTAAGTCAGTTTGATGATTTTTGAATGCTTCAATTTGGCAGTTCTGCTTTTATTGGCTTCCTGTATTCCTCTTACCATAATCCCAGTTTCTTTCTTTTCTTTGTGTCTGAGCTCCTAAACTCTACAGGGGTAGGAGCAGAGGGAAACTGATGAGCAGAAAGTCTAGACAAGTGGAATTTGAGGCTCCATTATTGAACTGGGTCTGACAAACATCCTACAGTTAAATCATAGGGGAAGCTCTGAGTCTGCTGTCCCCAACAGAACGGTGAAGTGAAGCAGAGATTGTGAGGCTTTTCATGCTGGTGCAATATCTCATGATTTAAATATTTAAAAAAAAAATTAAATCACCCTAGGAAACTGATATACAAACAAATAACAAAACTTTGGTGTGAAGCACGTAAGCCTGTTAAGCACGCAGTATACTTGACACAGAAGCAAGAAAACAAAAAGTTAAGCCACCTAGCAGTACATTCTTCTCTACTCCTCCACTCATTCAGCCCACACACCTTACCTCTGATTGGAGGTTGCAAGAGGTGACTGTGGAAGCATGGTATTAGTGTTGTAATCCAACACTATATCCAAAGATTCATCCTATGTCTGCTGATATTAGGAGGCTGGGGATGAAGGGGCACATGGGGAGTGGGTCTGTGGGGGGAAGGTTTTTCTTTGTGTCCTTGTTCTGTTCTCTCGGAGTCAGCAAAGGAACCAGGCAGGGCAAGTCATCTCCCTAAGCCATATCTGGACTAAGCATCTAGTATTGCAGAAATAGTAAGTAATAGCAAAGTGCGTTAGATTTATCTTTTGTTTTAGCTTCTGATTTTTCCCTGTGCTAAGAAGCAGGTTTATCTTTCTTTTTGTAACTTTAAAGTTTTGCTTAGAGGGGAAATCCTCTGTGTTCGAAATCTTTTTGTTACCTTGTAAAGTTATGTTGCATCCTGATTTTACAGAGGTGATTCTTTTATCTTTTTTAAAATAAACTTCTTTTAAGAACTGGATGGTATTTCAGTGTCCTGAAGACCCGGGGGTTGATCTGTGCTCACCTTGTAACCAATTGATTAGGATATTATTCTCAAGCTTCCCCAGGAAACGGGGTTAAGGGACTTGGAGCCCTACCTCTCCCAAAATCTCTCCCCAAGTGGCCCTCCCTGAATGTTAGTTGAAATCACTTGGTGGTGGCAGCGATCAAGGACAAGGTGGACCTTGTGCCTTGGGAAAGTTTTAACCCAAGCTGGTAAAAATAAGCTTAGGGGGTCTTTCATGTGGGTCCCCACATCTGTACCCCAGAGTTCAGAGTCGGGAAGGAACCCTGACAACCCCTGATAAAAAATTAATCTTTTTGCTCTATTAGAGTGCGTTTCTTGTAACTAGGCTAGTTTCAGGGGGGCAGTGCAGCTCTTATTTAACATTTTGACAATGGAAAACCATTATAAAGCTGGTCTACTCAGGCAGTTAATTGGGTTTATGGAGTAGCCCAAAATAGCTGGAGCATACCAGAGAGTCTTGCCCCATGTAGGGTAGGATTTAATCTTATCTGAAGAGTGTATGTATCTTAAAGATATTTAAATATTACAGATCTATAACATTTCTATTCTGTGGAAGCAGGCGTACCATAAGTGCCTGACTATTTAAGTATTTATGTAAAATGGACTAGGTATCATGATCTTTGAAAAGTGCCAAGGATTTAATTGTTTTAATAGTTTAATTGCATGACAGTATATATCCTTTGTAGTTGGTTTCTGTGATGCACAGATTTTATATTTGTAAAAACAGTTGTTTGCATTTGGTACTCAGCCACATGATTGGTGAGTCCAAAGAAAATACTGTTTGTGATCGAATTGCAAGCTTTTCCATGAGCAAAATTGTGGGTTGAGATATAAAGATTTGTGGTTTGATTTCCCAGATACAGTACTTCCCTTTTATGGCACTGTAACTCATTTCATTTAGTTCCAGTAGAGCAGTGTTTTCAACCTTCTCTCATTTGCGGACCCTAAAAAACTTTAAATGGATGCGCAGACCCCTTTGGAAATCTTAGACACAGTCTGTGGAGGGCCCCCAGGGGTCCGTGGACCACAGGTTGAAAACCATTTTTCTGTATTGGTATTGACAACCTTTCCAGATCTCTTTAAACATTAGTCTGTGGACCAAGGTTTGAACTGGTAACTCAATCCATTGGGCTTTGACTGATTTCATGATGTTCTTCTTAGATGTCCGTTGCTAATTTAGTTATTTGGAATATATATGCTGAGTTGTTTGTGGTTAAAGTAATCAAAACAATTGAATGAACTGCTGAGTCACAAGAAACAAAAAGAGACTAGTGAGCAAAATTATGAAGTTGCCAAAAATTATTATTTTTTTTTTAACACTCACTACGATAATAGTCAGCCTTCTATTGAACTATAGGCCAAATATAATCCTATTCTCTAATCGATATCATAGGGAAGAGCCAAAAGAAACAAACAACGAAGTCCAGTAATTTATGAGAATAATACTTTCATACAGTGCTCTTAGCAGACATATACAAAAATATGGGGGGGGGGTGCGGGGGGTTAATTTTACGCACTTAAGAAAAACGAGACTATTTGTTGTTTAGTGATATGCATATACAACAAAGAACTGTAATTCCAAATGACCTACCGTTTTTCTAGTAGGTTACTCGTAGAAAAAAGAAAAAAGGCAATCACATGCCCAAAAATATATATTTATTAGTTTTTAGCATCTTCAGAAGTAAGTGGTCAGTACTAAGGTGCTAGTCTGGAAGCAATAAAGAAAGTGCATTAAAACAAAATATAAACCGTTTGAAGGATAAGGATAGTTGAAGTAAATTTCCAGTTATTAATCTTCTCTCTCCCCCCCCCCCCCAGTTTTTAAGTGATATGCAAAATCAGTCTAGGAAAATGATACAAATATGAGGAGGTTTAGATTAAAAGAAGGAGAGCTTGGAAAAAAGGTTCAGTAACCTTCACTTAGTGCAAGACATTCTTTATAAAAACAAGTTTTGTTTTGTTGATGCATCTGCTGCATTAAAATGACTACAAATTAAAGGATATTACCTCACCTGCCTTGTATCTTAATATCCTGGCACCAACATGTCTACAACAACACTGCATACAAATTAATTGTCCCTCTGATTCACACAAAATCAAAATCAGCATATGTTCTTTAAGATCAGGAAACCTGTCAGTTAGTATGGTCACACAGCAAAGAAAATGTAGAGTTGGGTTTAAAATATACTGAAGTACCTAGATTTAACCTTACTTAGAACACATCTAATTAATTATAGTATGAAGGAAATAAATAGTCCTCACATTTCAAGTCGTCTTAATTAAGTTGTAAAGTGACCTTGTATTCAGTTTTTTAAATTGGTCCACTAAATTAAGTAGGTATAAATAATGGGCATTCATTATTCAGAGAAGTCATTCATTTAGTTTGCTGCAAGAAACAGGAATCTGGCTTGGACGCATTTTTTTTTTAAGAGGAAAATAAGTGCAGTCTTAATTTACATGGCCAAATTGTTAATGCTATTTAAGAATTTAATTTAGAAATGTGAATATTCAAAATTATTCTGTATGACAAGCAAAATTAAGAGTAATGTGAGAAGTGCTGTCTGAGTGACACACTCTAGTTTATGAAATTACGATAAAATACTATTCTACAAGAGATGTTTTTGGAATTTATATTTGCAAGTCAATGGTTAAAACCAATTTTAATGTTTTGACTACTCTGTACACTCTGTGCGTATTTGCTCTGTTTCATATAAAGCATGACAAATGCAAATATATTGCATAAAGCAGCATTTTCTCTTCAAAATACAGTGGAAGCAGTTCAGATCCCCTTCTGGAGGGTTTATTGCTGTAAGCCATGAGCATCATATACCTTTCCTGGCCACAAGGCCGCCTTTAGGAAGTGCGGTCCTGATTCCTTTGGGGGGGTGGTGGGGCAGCTTATAACTACCGGGGAGCGGGGGACAGCGCTCCCAGTTTTCAGCAGCCACTCTCGATTGACCGCCAGGGGAGGGAGCTGAGGGGCTTCGCGTGCTCACATCGGGGGTCGCAGGCTTAGCCAGCGCGTCCAGCCGGAGCTCGACACGCATTCGCAGGGGCTGACCGCGCCCCAGAGACCGGCCGGAGGCAGTGCCCTAGGCTTGCCCGTGCTCCGGCCGGCATCTGCTGGGAGAGTGGGGCCCTGAAGACCCCGGCGGCAGTCCCGCTCACGGGCCGTAGAGTTTAAAAAAAAAAAAAAAAAAAAGGTGCTAAGGCGCGGGGGCCCTCCTTAGATTGGCGCCGATTCTGAGATCGACGAATCAGGCCTAAAGCCGGCCCTGCCTGGCCATCCCAACGATGCGTGGTGAAACGTCCCTTGTGTATCCACACTAAGGTGTGCTAGCAAGACATTGAAGCACCCCCTTTACCGTTATTGTTTTCCTCACCTGGTCTGGTGCCTTCCCGGGAAGAATAGGGATATAGGTTCCGTCTATCGCCTCCACACAGATAGGAATCCCATTGCCAACAAAGCCATCCCAACATGACCTTCCTGTTTCCCAGAGTCACTCCCTTGACTATCAGCACCCTTTATGATTGGCTATCTTGAATCACAGCAGCCCACAGATTCCCACTCCAAACTGATGCGTCCGACTGACCGGTAACTCTCTGTGGTTGCGAGTTTCCACTAGGACTGTCGCCACTTCGCGTTCTCCACTGTGAAGGGCTGCTTATCATGGTATTTCTGGCACTGTCAGGGCAGGGGAAAGCAAGTCCACAAGCCATGAAAGGTGCCCTTACGCATATGCGAATAGTTTCGCAATCTTTACTGACTTCAGGTAGGCACCACTAGATTACCCACTGGGAAATATAGTCCTCCCACGTAGCCTGCTCGCACCAGAGACCCATGAGATTGTGGTGCCCCGCGAGTATAGTGCTTGTATATCAAAGCGAGGCCCAGAATTGGCGTAATCCATAAGCATGAAAAACTTGCCAACCCCATTAACTACCAATGATGCGCTACCCATTGTCCTCGGAAAAAGGATAAGGGGACCTGTGTAATTTGTGCGAATAAGCTCTATATCCACATGTCTGTGTCACCTAACTATCCACTCCTCAGACTTTGTCACCGATTGCATCATTACACCTTAGACGAGCGTGCCATGACCATTCACTCCTCCTTGACTGGTTTGGCTTTGGCAGGTCTTTTTTCTGCTATACTCATGGATAATGCGCCCCAGTAGGTGTTCCTAAAAGTCGACCCTCGTAATTGAGCTGGTGGTCATCCTGAGCGGACCGAGCTCACCATGATCCCAACTTACAAGGTGGTACCAGCGTCTATGACAATCTTGCACTGAAACCAAGGTGCGACAGAACGCATGATCACTGACATGAACAGGAAAGGGAGCGGGTTCTGACTGAGAGCGCGACAATGACTTTTTACAGGGAATTAAAGCCCACAAAATGGGTGGCTTGCATCAAGGAGAAAAACAAACAAACTGTCATCTCACCAGAAATTGCCCCCTCAACGGATTGCCCCGAAACTCACTAAAAAACAACCAATCGCGGAGGCTGGCACAGGCCGTTGATCCTTTTCACGGAGGGAGGCAAGCGAACCATGAGACAATAACAATAATTGGAAGTCTGTTGCTTGTTTTTTGATCCACTCCTCTATCTTTAAACATCTTTTGCTGGCAGCAACACAGTGCCCAAGTTCGAAGATGACCCAATGCTAAGCCTTCTCATATCCTGGGTGCTCAAGATCAGAAAGATGCTCGAGGCATCTATGACTGCCCATAGCCATTGCGATTCATCTCACCTGGAATGACTCAGCGACGAGGACACGATGGTGGAAGACCTTGGCGTGGACGTCACTCCCTCTAGATCTAGCCCCAGATGACCCTGTACTACTGACCATCAGCTAAGCAGGTGGTAAACCAGAGCACAAATCAGGAGTAACGCCCCTTCCGGCTGCGCAGTCCGTTAACGCACATTTTCACCATAGCGTCTCGCTGCCTAAAAGGCAATGAAGTTGCTGCTGTGTAGCAATGCAGTCCCAGCATCTGCCAGCACCCACAGGAGAACTTAGGATGATGGTCAGCTGTGCAAAGGCCTGCTTGCTGCTCGGTATGGCATCCCACACAGGTCCCAGGAAAAAGGACGCTAAAACGATTCGTCCTGCTCACGTATGCTTATCACTGGGGCGCGGGAGTGCCGAGGCCTGAGGCCCGATTCTGACGACATGTACCAGGAATCAGCGATGGCATAATAACCACGACAGTCATTAATCTTAAACTGTTTTTGCCCATCCAGGCATAGGGATCTCAACCCAGAATTCCAGTGGGTGGTAGGAGAACGCAGAACTGTGGGA
>NC_133771.1:80118215-80134242 GCF_003597395.2 Chelonoidis abingdonii | reverse complement strand
GTGTTCTAACACAAATCAGTCCTCGACACAAGTTAAATCAGGAAGCTCTGAGTCGCTGTCGCCCAAAAACGTTGACAGTGAAGACGAGATTGTGAGGCTTTTCATGCTGGTAGCAGTATATCATGATCATCTAAATATGGAAAAGAAAATATAAATATCACCACTAATGAGCGAGACTATAGTACATTATATAAATGCCAGAAACAATAGACAAAACTTTGAGTGTGAAGCACGAAGCCTTTAAGCACACAGCAGTATAGGGCTCTTCTGAATAACAAATGAGAAGACATATGGAAAAATCAATTAAAGTTTAAGCGACAACACACACCACTAAGAGAGATTGAAGATTTTAGGCATTAGTTAGGCCCCACTCATTCAGCGCTACACATATCGATATTACATAACACTCCATGGAACCTTATCTTTTAGAGGTATTTATGGGAAGTGGGGCGAACGCATGGTTTTGGAGATGGAGATTTGTATTTCGCAACCCACGCTAAATGTCAAATTTTCATATTCCTAATGTCGCTGGGAGTAATTCAACGGAGCTGGGGAATAAAGGGGCAGGGGATGGGTTCGTGAGGAGGGAAGGTTTTCCGCCACGTGGCTTGTTCGTCTCATGCGGAGTCAGCAAAGAACCAAGGCAGGCAAGCCATCTCCCTAAGCCATATTGGATAAGCATCTAGTATTGCAGAAATAGTAAACGGGTAAGTAGCAAAGTGCTTAGATTTAGTCCTATTTGTTTTAATCCAGCTATATTTCACTGTGGTAACAAGTGAAGAAAAGGTTTATCTTCACTTTTGTAACTTAAAGAAAAAGTTTGCACCTACGAGGGAAATCGCACTGTGTGAGTGATCTTTTTGTTAACACTGTAAAGTATGTGAGATCCTGATTTTACAAGAGGTTGATCTTTATCTTTTTATAAATAAACTTTTTTAAGAACTGATGTATCAGTCCTAGACCCTGGTCTGATGTGCTCACTTGTAACCATTGATAAGGATATTATTCTACAAAAGCTGCACCACAGAGAACGGGGGTACGGACTTAGAAGCTATGAAATTCTTCCAAAAATCTCTCCCCAAGTGCCCTCCTGAATGTTAGTTAAGATCATTGGTGTATGGCAAATGGCAGGAGGTCAAGGACAAGGGGAACTGTGCCATATGGGAAATTTTAAAACGGCCCGAGCTGGTAAAAATAAGCTTAGGGGGTTTCATGAGGGTCCACATCTGTACCACAGAGTTCAGAGTCGGGAAGGAACCCTGAACAACCCCTGAAAAAAACTAATCTTGTTTGCTCTATAGGAGTGGATGTTTGACTTAGCTATCGAGGGCAGTGGCGCTCTTATTTAACATTTTGACAATGGAAAACATTATATAAGCATGGTCTTAGCAGAGGCAGATTAATTGGATTTAATGGAGTAGCCAAAATAGCTGAGCTCAGAGAGTCTTGCCCATGTGGTAGGATTAACTTATTGAAGATGTATGTAATCTAAAGATATTAAATAACATGATCTATAACATTTCTATTAGCTGTAGCAGGCGTAAACATGAGTGCCTGACTATTTAGGATTTAAGTAAATGGTAGTATCATGATTCTTGAAAAGTGTCAAGGATGTAATTGTTAATGTTTAATATGCATGAACGTATATATTTATGTATTGTTCTGTGATGATCAGATTTATAGATTTGTAACAGTTGTTGATTTGGTACTGAGCACGCCATGATTGTGAGTCCAAAGAAATAATGTTGTGATCGAATTGCAAGCTTTCATGAGGAAAATTGTGGTGGAGATAATAAAAGATTGTGTGTTTGATTTCCAATACAGTATTCCCTTTTAGTGGCACAAGTACTCATTTCATTTTAGTTCCAGTAGAGGCAGTTATTCACCTTCTCTCATTTGCGACGACAAAAACTAAAATGGATGCGCAGACCCTTTGGAAATTAGATCAATCTGTGGAGGGCCCCCAGGTTCGAGGCCACAGGTTAAAACCATTGTTAACTATGGAATGCCAACCTTTTCTCAGATCCTTAAACTAGTCGTGGACCAAGGTTGAAATGTAACTCATAATCCATTGGGCTTTGACTGATTTCATGGTTTCTTTGGAAGTCCGTTGTAATTGGTTTAAGTTTGGAATATGAATGCTGGAGTTGTTTGTGTTTAAAGATATCAAAAACAATGAATGAACCGTGCTGGTACAAGAAACAAAAAGAGCACTAGGAGCAAAAGTTGCAAAAAAATTATATTTTTTTTTTTAACACCACCACATCAGATACACTCTCAGCCTTCTATGAACTATGCCAAATATTGAGCCTTCTCAGAACTCACATAGGAAGTCCCAAAAAACACAAAGAATAGTAATTGAAAATATTTTCATACAGTTAGTTTCAGGACATATACAAAGTATTGTTAATAGGAGACTTAGAACGACTATTTGTTTAGTGATAATGGCATAACCAAACATTATCCAAATTTGACCAACTAAAGACATAGTTTTTGTACAGGTACGTAAAAAAAGAACAAGAAAGGCATCTGCTAAAAAAATATTTATAGTTTTTTAAGCATTTCATGAGTAAGTGGTCAGTCGGTGCTAGTGCTGAAAGCAATAAAAAAGTGCATTAACAAAATATTAGAACCGTTGAAGGATAAGGATATTGAAAGTAAATTCATATTATCCTCTTCTTCCCCCCCAAGTTTTTACGGATAATGCAAAAAAGTCTAGGAAAAGATACAAAGATGAGGAGTTGATTAATAAGAGGGACAGCTTGGAGAAAAAAGGTAAGTAACCTTCACTGTGCAGAGACATTCTTGAAAAAATTTTGTTTGTTGATGCTCTGCGAAAAGACTACAATAAAGATATTACCCGATCACCTGCTTGTATCTAATATCTGGCACAAACATGTCTAGCAAAAACATCTTGAGTAATAGTCCCTGATTCACACAAATAAAAATTCAGTCATATTGTTCTTTGAGATAAGACAGAGTCAGTTTAGTAGGGGGTTCCCGCAAAAAAAAATGTAGGTTTGGTTAAATATACTGAAAAAAAAGGTACCGTAGAAATAACCATTCTTAACAACATCTAATAATTGTTATGAAAGGAAAAATGGTCACAAATTTTTCAAAGCCGTCCTAAATTAAAAGTTTTGGAAAGTGAATCCTTGATTCAGTTTAAATGGGTCATAAATTAAGTAGGTATAATTATATGGGCATTCATTATCAGGAAGTCTTCATGCTTTAGTGCTGCAAGAAACAGGAATCTGGCTTGGACGCAATTTTTAAGAGGAAAATAAGTAGCAGCTATTACATGGCAAAATGTAATAGCTATCATAAGAATTTAATTTAAGAAGTGATATTAAAATTATTCTGTAGACAAGCAAAATTAAGAGTATGTAGAAGTGCTGTCTGAGTGACACACTCAGTTTATGAATTCATAAAATATTATTTAAAGAGATTTTTTTGAGAATTTCAATTGCAAGTCAGATGGTTAAAACAATTTTGAGATGTTTTGACTGACTCTGTACACCTGTGCGTATTGCTCTGTTCATATAAAGCATGAAAAGTGCAAATATATTGCATAAAGCACATTTCTCTTCAAAATACAGTGGAAGCAGTTCAGATCTTCTGGAGGGTTTATGCTGTAAAGCCATGAATCATATACCTTCCTACAGGTCGCCTTATAGGGAAGTGCGGTCCTGGATCCTTTGGGGGGTGGTGGGGGAGCTTCATAATACCACCCCACCAGTAGGGCACGGCTCCCAGTTTTTCAAGCAGACTTCGATTGCCGCAGGGAGGAGGAGCACACAGTCGGGGTCGCAGCTTGCCACGGCTCAAAAAGGAGCTCCGACGTTCGCCGGGCTTCCACGCGCTCAATGCCAGATGCTCCGCCGGGAATACCGGCCGAAAGGCGCTCTGGCTGGAGAGAGTGGGCCGCTGAAGACCCCAGGGGCAGTCGCTCCCACTGGGTGAGTTAAAAAAAAAAAAAAAAAAAAAAGGTGCTAAGAAAGGGGGGGGGACCCTCTTAGATGTGGGCCAGATTCTGAGATCGACGAATCAGCCTAAAGCCGGCCCTGCCTGGCCATTTGCCACGAGAGTTGTGACGACGTCCCTTGTGATCACACTAGTGTGTGCACAGCTTGAAAGCACCCTTTCGGTTAATTATCTCCCCTGGCTTGGTGTCCGTGCAAGATAGGGATATTAGGTTCGTCGATCGCCGCACAATACGAAGGAAAACCATTGCAACAAAGCATCCACAAATGACTGCATGTTTCCAAAGTCATAGTATGAGCTGCCCAGCTGAAGTCACAAGCCCTTTGATTGCATTGGCTACTGAATCCAGCACCCCCACAGATTGCCACTCAAACTGATGCCCGACTGACGGGTAGCTCTCTGTGTTGCAAATTCACAGGACTGTCCGCCAACTATACTATTCCGCTTCTCGACTGTGAAGGGCTGCTGTCATCTTGGTATTTGCACCCAGGGCAGGGAAGCAAAGTCAACAAAGTTCCATGAAGAGTGCCCCTTACGCATGCGAAGAAAGTTTCGCAGCCACTGGGAATCATCCCAGACCTGCAACACTGTGTGGTCCCACCAGTCTGTGCTTGTTTCCCGGGCCCAGAATTGGCGTTCCATAGCATGAACTTGCCCCATTAACACCATGATGCGCACATTGCCGGGGCCTGTACTTTGTGATAAGTCTATATCCATGTCTGTGTCCTCATCACTCTCGTCACCGTGCTGCCATCACCTCCTTGACTGGTTTTGCTTTGGCAGGTTCTTGTTCTGCATATACTCAGGGATAATGCGCGTAGTGTTTACAGTGCTCGTAATTGCTGTGGTCATCTGAGCGGGCTCCATGATCCCAGCGTTATGACATCTGCACTGAAAAAAGGTGCGAAACGATTGTCTGCTCTGACGGAGGGAGGGGCGACTGATGACATGACTTACAGGGAATTAAAGCCCACAAAAGGGGGTGGCTTTGCATCAAGGA
The DNA here is from genome assembly GCF_003597395.2 of Chelonoidis abingdonii. NCBI lineage: Eukaryota > Metazoa > Chordata > Testudines > Testudinidae > Chelonoidis > Chelonoidis abingdonii. The sequence goes on along the minus strand of NC_133771.1, from coordinate 80,129,258 downwards.
GAAAAACAAACAACTGTCTCACAGAATGGCCCCCTCAACGATTGAACTCAAAACCCATGCTGGATTTGGCAGGCCGTTGATTTCACGGAGGGAGGAAGCGAATGAATACAAAACAAATTGGATCTGTTGCTTGTTTTGATCCACTCCATCTATCTTTTACATCTTTTGGCTGGCAGCACACAGTGCAGTTCGACTGCTAGCCTTCTTCATCTCCTGGGTGCTCAGCAGAAGATGCTGCATTATGACTGCTAGCCATCATCATCTCCTGGATGCTCGGCAGAAGATGGGAATGACCTGGCTGAGTCACTCCCATGTCTGTCCAGATGCCCCTGACTGACCTCACTGAGGTTGGTTAAAAGAGCACTCAGGAGTACGTCGGCTGCCAGTCGTAACGCAGCGTCTGCTGCCAAAAGGCAATGAGTTGCTGCTGTGTAGCAATGCAGTCCCACATCTGCCAGCACCCAGGAGACTTATGGTGATGGTCAGCTGTGCAGGCTCTATGCTTGCAGTGGTATGGCATCTGCACAGGTAACCCAGGAAAAAAGGCGCAAAACGATTGTCTGCCGTTGCTTTCACGGGGGGGAGGGGGGAGGATTCTGACGACATGTACCCAGAATCACCCACGACACTGTTTTTGCCCCATCAGGCATAGGGATCTCAACCCAGAATTCCAGTGGGTGGTGGAGACTGCAGGAACTGTGGGATAGCTACCCACAGTGCAACACTGCGGAAGTCGATGCTAGCCTCGGTACTGTGGACGCAGTCTGCTGACTTAGTGCATTTAGAACATTTTTTGTGGGGACACACAATCAACTGTATAAAAATGATTTCTGAAAAACCGACTTCTATAAATTCAACCTAATTTCGTGGTGTAGACATACCCTTAGCTCAGGGCAGTCAGGAGCTCTTCCTCACTCCCCATGTCCCTGCCAGCACTGAGCTGTCCGTGGTGCTGCAGGTTCCTTTGGCCAGCCAGGAGTACCACCTGCATTCCTCAGACAGTTCCTTCCTGAATCCAGTCTTTGACTATGCAGCTTCTTTTTATATGGCTCTCCTGGGCCCTTATTGGCCACTCTCTGGAGCCTCTCTGTTTGGCAAGACCTTTGTAGCTTTTCTAGGCTTCTCAGAGGACTTAGCTCCACAGGCCCTTTCCTGGGATGGGTGTGGGCCTCTGAGCCTAGTCCGTCCCATCACATGTTCCCTTAGAACAGATGGCATATATTGTGTCTTGCATTTTTCTGTGAAGCTGGGAGTGCTTTTCCCAGACTTGAAGAAGAGCTCTGTGTGGCTCGAAAGCCTGTCTCTCTTACCAACAGAAGTTGGTCCACTAAAAGATATTACCTCACCCACCTTGTCTCTCTAATACCCTGGGACTGACATGGCTATAACTACATTGTATACAACTGTGTAGATTCACAGGTAATATATTTAACTATCCTGACCTTGCATTTAGGGTCTGATTTTTTAGAAGTTGATGAGCACTTCCTGAGAAGTTCTAAGCATTCTTAATTCTCACTGATTTAAGTATTCAGTTAAGTACTTCTTTGGCATAACTAAAGATTATCGCGGAGAATTTGAATGTTCCATTTGTGGTAAGTCTCTCCTGTGCCACTGCATTATAATGCCCTCCTGGGCCATAGTATTACCGTGTTTGCCACCAAAGTATAGCTGTAGTTATTAATTTTTTCAACACTAGTACATTCATGGAGCATACTTTTTCAAATGACTCTTGTCATTCTTTATCTATGTTCAACGGTGGATTTTTTTGGTAAGAGCTTGAGCAAAATCCTTCTAGCTGCTTTTGAATTAGGCAAAGATGGGGGGTAAAAACATTTTCCCTATGTTTTAATATATTTTGAAAAAAGTTCTAGCCATACTTTTTCTGATAGGGTTACTTTAGGAAGACTGATGCCTTAAAATCAGTACAGTTTTTGTCAAAATTACTTATAAATAAGTGGCTCAGACTATTTGATCTATTAAAATTTACTGTGATTTTTGTTCTGTTTGTAATTTTACTTAGGTCTTTCTAGTTTTTGAAGGTTTGATTTAGATTACCTGTTTTCTTTAAAAATTCATTCTTAGTGAGCTTTTTTCTTTGTGCTGGTTACGGAAGCCTAATATACGTTTAGTTTTCCGTCTGAACAATGTCAAACATCCTTAGTTCTCAAGTTCCCTGCAAGTTTCTATCAGAATCAGACTGTCTCTCCTTCTACTTAGGCTGAGACACATTTCTGTGGATTAGCTCTCAGGGCCATGAAGTTCTTCTTTTAAAGAGAGAGTTGAATTCCTCACCATCATCTGTTGTATTAATATTTTACAGATCCAAGCAAAGGGAAGAAACCGCATTTAAACTGTATGTGTTATCTAAGTGGTCAGGTTGTGTATCTCTGAAGTATGTAATGTTCAGGGTCTGTCATGTTACAAAGGGATCCAAGTCTGTTCCATGAAGGGAACACATTCTGAACAGACTAGATCTTCTTCAAAGCTGCCTTATGTTTTTGCCTGTTCACTGCGCTGCTGGGCTCTATAAAACAGACTTTTATACCTGCAGTGCTGCTTTTTGCTTCTAGTCTCTCTTCTTGAATGTAATTTCCCATAATTTATAGAGAGATCTCATCTAACTGAAGATTGATTTTTGTGCATACAGACGAAACAATTCTTTCCTGTTAAATAGCATTTACAAAGAGAACAGTCAGTGTAATACTGTGGCCCCACTGTTGTGTTTTTAATACTACAGTAAAGCCTCACTTAATGTTGTAGTTATGTTCCTGAAAAATGCGAGTTTAAGTGAAACGATGTTAAGCGAATCCAATTTCCCAATAAGAATTAATGTAAATGGGGGGGGGTTAGGTTTCAGGGCAGCTTCCCCTACTCTGCAAGCACCAGGGGTGGGGAGCTCAACCCTCAGTCTGCCCACTCTACCCCTTCCCCTAATCCCCCATCCTAGACCTGCCTCCTCTCTCCCCCACCAGCTCCTCTCCCTTTATTTTGCACACTGCATTCTGGCTCCTCTCCCCTGCCTCCCCTCTTTTCTAAATGCTACAAGCCAGCTGATTGCCATGTTCCGGAGATAGGGGAGGGAGGGGAAGGCACACCGAGTCCTCCCCCTTCCTCCTGCCTGGGGCAATCAGCTGGCTTGTGGCATTTAGGAGGCAGGAGGGAGGGGAGAGGAGCGAGGACTTAATGCAGGCTCCCCTTACCTCCCCCTCACCTCCTACATGGGGCAGTCAGCTGGCTTGTGGCCTTCGGGAGGCAGGGGAGGGAGGAGGAGCCTGTGCACTGAGTCCTTGCTCCTCCCCTCTCCCTTCTGCCTCCAAAATGCCGCAAGCCAGCTGATTGCCGGGGGCAGGAGGAGGTAGAAGGTGCTGATTTGTGGGGTCTGCCGGTGGACGGGAGGCACTGGGCGTGGGGGCATAGGAGGCTGCCAGCTGTGGAGAAATCAGGCAGCCAAACAACGTAAAAGTGGAGCATTGCACAACTTTAAATGAGTATGTTCCCTAATTGATCAGCAACGGAACAACCTTAAGTGGGACAACTTTAAGTGAGGAGTTTCTGTAGTTAAATGATGAATACTCTGTTTCTGATATCCTGCTTCTGAATTTTGTATCTATTTAGGGAAGTCCTTTGTTAGAGTTTGTACTTGATGGATAAGCTACACTTTACGGTTATGTGAGAATCGTTTAGTTTTCTAACTAAGAGTGTCTCAGCTTCCAGCTTGTAAATCTGTTTGGGTACTCCAATACTATTTGTTTCTTTGAGACTTTTTCATAATATGGACCTTACAGAGAGACTGTCTTTCAGATTCTCTCTCCTCCCATTGATCAATGTGAGGAAAAGCAGACTGTGCATTTGTAACCGTGTGGCAAAAATAGCAACTGCTAATGTGGCAAATTAATGCTGGGAAAATATTTAATGTATTTTCAGATGTCTTCTCATGTGATTTATCAGACAGAAACAAGAATATAGAACCATATGGTTCCGCAGATCACAAGTGATTACAGACCACACTTTGGAACCACTGTGCTATAAGATTAGTACAGGAGGAGCTAACCTGAACTTTGAGAAAAACATGGGAGGTGCTAAGAATAAATAAAAATCTGCAATATAATTGGTATGTCATGCTGACTGAAGTGTGACTTAAGCAAAGGCTCACCTAAGTTATAACTGGCCTTTTCCATAGGAGAAATATCACAAGCAGAAATGTTTTGCTTTTTTCTTTTATTCTAGACAAAATAGCATATAAGACGCCAGCACTTCGCTGCTCTCTTGGATATTTAGTTTGAATTTTGAAGATATTGAGGATTTAAGAATATGGTATTTTGTAATGTTTTATTTTTGATAGATTTTATTAGTGCAATCTGTTCCACTAGTACTGGATGCTGGAAGTAATATAATGGACAAAATAAATTTCCCAAACCAAAGTTGTGGAAAATAGAATGTGCTGTCATTTACACTAGCTAGAAAATCAGTTTTACTCATCACTAACCAGATGCATCTGAGTCCTTCACACCTTCATTCTCTCAGTTGGCATGCTGCTCTCTAGCTGAATCCAGGGCTTAGTTTCTCAATATAAGCTGCTGCTCTTCTTTCCATAGTGGAATCCACATCCAAGATGCTGAGATGCTTTCCAGCTGCTGCTTTTTTTCCTGTTTGAAACAGAACCAAAGGTGCCCTCAGAGGTCCGTGTTCACAGCTGCTTTCCTCCCTGTTCTGCATAAAGTTTCTCATCCATTCTAGTCAATCAAACCATTAAGTGAAAGAAATGTCAGGTTAAAATTGGCCCCAAAATTAGGCTTTGTAAGTCCTAGATTTTTATCATAGTGTCATAGAAACGTAGAACTGGAAGGGACCTTGATAGGCTATCTAGTCCAGTCTCCCACACTCAGTGCAGGGCCAAGTAATAATTAGATCATTCCTGAGAAGTTTGTCTAACCTGCTCTTAAAAACCTCCACTGATGGAGATTCCACAACCTCCCTAGGCAACTTATTCCAGGGCTTAACTACCCTGACAGAAAGTTTTTCCTAATGTCCAGCCTAAACCTCCCCAGCTGTAGTTTAAGCCCACTGCTTTTTGTCCTATTCTCAGAGGTTAACGAGAACAATTTACTTCCCTCCTTCTTGTAAACTTTTATTTACTTGAAAACGGTTATGTCTCCCCTCAGTCTTCTCTTTTCCAGACTAAACAAACCCATTTTTTTCAATCTTCCTTCATAGGTCATGTTTTCTAGATGTTTAATCATTTTTGTTGCTCTCCTCTGCACTTTCTCTCATTTGTCCACATCTTTTCTGAAATGTGGCACCCAGAACTGGACACAATACTCCAGCTGAGGTTTTACCAGCACAGAGTAGAGCGGAAGAATTACTCCTTGTGTCTTATTTACAACACTCCAGCAAATACATTCCAGAATGATGTTTGCTTTTTTGCAACAGTGTTATGCTGTTCATTCCTATTTAGCTTGTGATCCTCTATGGCCCACAAATTCCTTTCTGCAGTCTTCCTTCCTAGGCAGTCCTTTCCCATTTTGTGTGTCTGCAATTGATTGCTCCTTCCTATGTGGAGTTTTTTACATTTGTTCTTACTGAATTTCATCCTGTGTACTTGATACCATTTCTCCAGTTTGTCCAGATCATTTTGAATTTTAATCCTACCCTCCAAAGCACTTGCAACCCTTCCCTGCTTGATATTGTCCGCAAACTTTGTAAGTGTACTCTCTATGCAGTTATCAAAATAATTCATGAATATATTGAACAGAACCGGACTCAGGACCGATCCCTGCAGAACCCCACTCAGCGTGTCCTCCCAGCTTGACTGTGAACCACTGATGATTATTCTTTGGGAATAGTTTTCCAACCACTTTTGTGCACCTGCCTTATGGTAGCTCTATCTGGCTGTATTTCCCTAACTTGTTTATGAGAAGGTCATACAAGGCAGTATCAAAAGCCTTAGTAAAGTCTAAGATATACCACATCTACTGCTTCTTTCTTCCACAAGTCTTGTTACCCTGTCAGACAAAGCAATTAGGTTGGTCTGATGCTATTTGTTCTTGATAAACCCATGCTGACTGTTACTTATCACCTTATTATCTTCTGGGTCTTTGCAAATGGATTATTTACTCCATTAGGTTTCCAGATTTACTCCATTTACAGCTAACTGGTCTGTAAATCTCCAGGTTGTTGTTGTTGTTCCCCATTTTATAGACTGGCACTGTATTTGCCCTCTTCCAGTGCTCTGGAATCTCTACTGTCTTCCATGGGTTTTCAAAGATAATTACTAATGGCTCAGATATCTCCGCAGTTAGCTCCCTGAGTATTCTAGGATGTATTTCATCAGGCTGTGGCAATCGGAAGATATATAACTTGTCTAAGTAATTTTTAACTTGTTCTTTCCCTGTTTTAGCTTCAGATCCTACCTCATTTTCACTGGCGGTCATTATGTTAGACATCCAAATGTTACTAACCTTTCTGGTGACAACTGAAACAGTCATTTAGCACATCTGCCATTTCCACATTTTCTGTTGTCTTTTCCTTCTTCACTGAGTAACAGACCTACCTTGTCCTTGGTCTTCCTCTTGCTTCTAATATATTTGTAGAATATATTCTTGTTACTCTTTTTCTCTAGCTAGTTTAATTTCATTTTATGCCTTGACTTTTCTAATTTTGTCCCTACATACTTCTGGTGTTTTATATTCATCCTTTGTAATTTGACTTAGTTTTCACTTTTGTAGGACTTTTTGTGTTTCAGATTACTGAAGATCTCCTGGTTAAACCAGTTTGTCTAACCTGTTCTTAAAAACTTTCACTGAGAGAGATTCCACAACCTCCCTAAGTAATTTGTTCCAGAGTTTAATTACCTTTGCAGTTAGAAATCTTTTCCTAATGTCTAAGCTAAATCTCTCTTGTTGCGTTTTAAACTCATTACTTCTTGTCCTGTCATCAGCAGTTAAGGAGAACAATTTTGTTATGTTCTTGATGACCAATATCATGTTTTGCAGAATTTGAAGCCAATAAACACTGTTTCAATAATTTTTTGAAAAAGATAGAAAAGTTCTTTTAGAAATAAAACCACCTAAAACTTTAAAGCATAGTGTTAATGCATGAGAATTAGAAATTTGACTAGAAAGCATAAACCATAGTAAAACTGACAAATCTTATTGTCTAGAGAGAGAGAAATGCAAAAAAGTAATCTGAATACCAAGCAAAAACTAAGTTGGATTTTAAAATTAAGTTTTAATCGTTCAAGATAGCATTAGTACAAAGAGTAAACACTTCTTGGATGAAATCCTTGTCCCATTGATATCAATGGGAGTTTTGCCAGTGATTTCACTGGAGTCTGGTTTTTCATCCTTTATGTATAAAATAAAATGAGTAAATTGACAGTGACCACGTAATTTGGTCAGCAAATAAGGATTAGCTATCCAGCTGGATGAACTCAAACTCTGAAGATCCAGCCAGATAACTAACACTAATACAAGATCTATGTGCAAGGTGACTCTTATAAAATAATTTTTAAAGAAATTTACATTATTCTTAGATTTTTCAGTGTTTATAAGGTAGTCTTTAAATAGCTGATGTAAACAGCTCTAGTAGCAGATGCATTAAATATTTAACAGACAAATTAAATGTTGGTGTGGTGTTACACTAATAAAATAATACCAAAAAGATCTTATAAGAGGGACAAGGCAAAACACCATGTTTATTGCAAATACAGCAGAATAGTTTTGACAGCTGTTATAATCATTCACTCACACAAACATTCTCACAGGTTCTGCAATGATTGTTATAGTTACCAGCCACTGGCCAGGTGGCTTGGACATGAGAGTGGAGCTGAGTCGGGTCAAATGCGCATCCGATGCTCCTGGAGGGTGGTTGCAGAACCAGACTCAAAGAGCTCAGTCCCCTGGTCCTGTTCTTATAGGTCTTTGCCTCAATATATGTCTATGGAAGTTGCTTCATCATGCTGAATTTGTGATTGGAGTAATCATTAATCAGCTTGATCAGCAGATGGTACATCTATGACGGGCATACATTTATCTTCGAGTCTTCTATCTTCTCCTCGATGCGCTTGGGCGAGTTCTGGTATGCCTTCTGGGGGTCATTTGGTTGCCTCCATCCTGCCTTATCTTCAGCCCATTGATAGTTGTGAGTCTTAGGTTTTGGCTGGTACTAGTTTCTGATCAATTATCTACCTGTCACAAACACTCACTCCCATGCACTCAGAATTCTTACATCCAGATTTAACAGGTTTGATTTTATTTCTCTCCCTCCTTTTTATTGCTAAAAGATTGATATAGACCTAATCAAGTTCTCAAGAGATGAGAGGATCAGTGGGTATAGCTTAAGAAAACATCGTTGTTTTTCCCAAAGTTCTTATGATCCCTTGGTACAGACTTTCTGTCCCGTAACAGCATTCTTATCAGTTACTTGCATATTCAGGCCATAGATATTTAGGTATTTTGGCCTTGGGCTTGTTACAAAGATTCATTCAACACATTTCAGCAGAGAACAGAGAAATTCACTTAACACAGATCAAGTATCTAAAACAGAGATGTCTTTTAACAACTATATTCTACTCTTATTCTTTTATATTACTATACTTTAACTAGATCCAACAGTGGGCTAGTGCAGGGGAATCAGGTTTTGGCTATTTTCCTAACTTTTGTTTTTGTTTCTTTGGTAAAAACTATGAATACTTAAAAAGCTTAATCCAGGTGGGAAAGTTTTGTCCCTGCCCTGAATTGTTAACAGGTACTAATATTCAGTACCACAATTACTGATCTAATGAGAGTGAGGGGATTATGAAGCAACATTCTGATTTGCATGAAGCTAAACTCAGTGGAAAAAAGAAAATGATTCTTATTTGATTCAAAACTTACTGACAGGTATTCTGTATATGTAGGCCTCTAAACTTATTTTTAATATTATCTTAATATAGTGCCTTAGGTGTGTATGCTGCTTTACAGAACAAATAAAGACCAATCCCTATCTCAACAATTTTACTTGATTATCTGGATATAATACAGTGATAGACTGTACCTCTGTATTCACCCTTTGCACACTATTGTAATAATCTTTGTACAAAATATACCTTGTGAGGTTTCATTTGAAAATTCATAATTTTCTCGTCATTATTGTCCTGATACAATGTATGTGGCACCATTGTAATAGAAGTTATAAGATTCCACTGTATGGTGTAATTACTACGTATTCAAAACTGAGATTGTCAAACAAAGGAATGTGTGTTCTACTTAATTTGCATTTAAACAGTAAAGGGCTTGGCTACACCTGAGAGTTACAGCGCTGGTGGTGGCTTTACAGCATGTAACTTACTCCCCATCCACACTGACAAGGCACATACAGCGCTGTATCTCCCTGGCTACAGCGCTGGTTGTACTCCACATGGACAAGGGGAATAAAGAGAACAGCGCTGGTGCTGCAGCGCTGGAGTGCCAGTGTAAACAGTGATTAATCTTACTACGCTGTAACTGACCTCCGGAACCTTCCCATAATGCTTTTGAAGTAAAGATAACACTCTTTGTTTTGTTGTGATGCCTCTGTTTGTTTTGTTGTGAACTCAGGGCTCCTGGAGCTGCTTATCTAAAAAACAAACACAGCTCCTGTTTGCTCGAGCAGAGGCAGGCAGAGGGATCCCTTTGGAATGTTTGCCTGAGGAGAGAAGCAGCGCGGCGTGCAGGGATGTGTGTGGGGGGGTTCGTTTCGGAGCAAAGAGGGGTATTTGCATTTAGTGAATGAGAGGGGGTGGGGGAAGGGGTCGGAACTTGCAAGGCAGAGTGCTGACAGTGTCAGCTCCAAAAATCCACTCTCTCTGTCTCCCCCACGCTCCCTGTCACTCTCCACCCACTCCCCTCTTTTGAAAAGCTCGTTGCAGCCATTTGAATGCTGGGATAGCTGCCCATAATGCACCACTCCCAACACCACTGCAAATGCTGCAAATTTGGCCACACTGCAGCACTTTTCCTACACAGCTGTACAAAGACAGCTTTAACTCCCAGCGCTGTACAGTTGGAAGTGTAGCCAAACCCAAAGATTCAGTAAGCAGGAAGAGAAACAAAGGAAGCTCAAATAGGTGAGGGAAAAGCAGCAAGAAACATTTTTTCCCATAGACTTTTTGTCTCCTGGTACCCAGCTGGGAATATTTTCAAGAGGAGGACGACTGACTCTTATCAAAAGGAAGGACAAACACCCAAAGGAAGCCCTCTTTCTGCCTGCCTATCACATTCATGGCACCTAAAGTGGCAAAGAAAGCGTTTATTGGAGTGTAGGAGAAGAGGTCCCAACCTAAGAAGTTTAGTCAGAGAGCTAAAAGCATGTGGTGAGAAAACTTTGCCTTGATTTTAACAAAATTTAAATTAGGCTATGTGTACACTTGCCAGTTTTTCGCAAAAAACACACTAGCATCTTCATTGGAAATCCACATTTTACGCTGAAACTGCTGAGTTTCAGTGCAAACATAAAACCATCACAACAAGTCTTTTTGTGCTGATGCTTTTGCGCTGATGAGCCAGGGAAGTCTCTTGATTGCTTTTACTGTCTGATTGCCCTCCAGAGCTGTCCCACAGTGCAGAACAGGAGTGGCCGCTCTTTGAAACTCAGCAGTCCTGCCTGCAGGTGTGCGCCACATCCATTTAGCCCTGTTCTGATAGCCGGTGCTGTCACTGCTCTGGGACAGAAAACAAATAATTATTGTGGAATGCTCCTGCTGCCTCCCACAATGAGACAAAATGTGCTGAACAGAATCAGGGAGGGAGCCGGGGGATGAGGTTGGGGTCTCCCTCTCCCCTGCCTCAGAATTGGTTGCTTCTGCTGACTGTCACACACACACACACCCACCCACCCCTGCCACAATAATTTGTCCCAGAGAAGTGCATAGTGGGATAGCTATCACAGGGCTGGTCTACACTACGCTGTTAAATCGATTTAACGCTGTTAAAATCAGTTTAACGCTGTACTCGTCCACACTACAATGCTCTTTATATCGATTTAAAGGGCTCTTTAAATCGATTTCTGTACTCCTCCCCAACGAGA
>NC_133771.1:80054287-80114301 GCF_003597395.2 Chelonoidis abingdonii | reverse complement strand
TCAGTTCACCCAGGAAAAAAGGCACGAAATGGTTGTCTGCTGCTTTCACAAAGGGAGGGGTGAGGCTGTACCCAGAACCACCCGCGACAATGATTTTTGCCCCATCAGGCACTGGGCGCTCAACCCAGAATTCCAAGGGGCGGGGGAGACTGCGGGAACTATGGGATAGCTACGGAATAGCTACCTACAGTGCAGCGCTCCAGAAATCGACGCTAGCCTCGGACCATGGACGCACACCGCCGAATTAATGTGCCTAGTGTGGCCGCGTGCAATTGACTTTACAATATCTGTTTTATAAAACCGGTTTATGCTAATTTGAAATTATCACAGTGTAGACATAGCCACAGTGTGCTCTTCTCATCTGCGATGCAAGTGCTGCATATGTAAACACGCTCTGACGCCTGTGGAAAATAATATGAACACAAACTAGTGCTTTTCTATCACCGACAAAACTGTCAGTGGAAAAACTACACATAGCCTCAGGCACCAGTTGTGTTTTATCTGTATTTTTCTTGTAACCTTTTTTTGACCCTGCTTGCACTCACTTAAAATCTCTCTTTATAGTTAATAAACTTGTTTTATAGTTTTATCTAATCAGTGTATTTAAATTGAAGTGTTTGGGAAATGCTGTTCAGGATGGCAAGTTGTGTGCGTATTATTTCCATGAAAGAAATAACAGACTTTATATAAACTTGTATTGTCAAGGAGAGGGATGTGTAGTGCAGGACGTACATTTCTGGGGGGAAATGTAAGACTGGGAGTGTTTTGGGGTCACCCTGCAGTATAAACAAGGCTGGTGAGAGCCAGAGTGTAATGAAGGCTGGCATGATGCAGTTATGCACATACACTAAGGATGTGGCTTGCATGCTGGAAAGCTGTTTGTGAGCAGCCCAAGTGGGAACTCCTTCAGCAAGGCATCAAAAGGCACCAAGATTGCAGGGCAAGGGTGTCACAGCTGCTCATTAGTCTAGATTGTACCTGACAATGTCACAAATACATATTGAACGAGAGAGGACAATAAGCCCATAGACGGTTATTGGGATTAGTTATGTGGAACCTCAAAGTAAGAATGGTAAAAAGAATATGAGATGATACACTTGTGTCGCATAAATGTCCTATTTACTTTTTTCTTCTTAATATGAAGAGACTTTTTTAAAAATAAGAATTGCAAGGTACCTGAGGGTATGACTACACTTGCAGCTGTACAGCACTGCCGCGGGAGCGCTTTCAAGTGCGAGTGTGGTCGCAGTGCCAGCACTGGGAGAGAGCTCTCCCAGCGCTGCAGGTGCTTCACCTTCCCGTGGGGATTAGCTTACAGCACTGGGAGCCATGCTCCCCGCGCTGGGGCACTGTTTACACTGGCGCTTTACAGTGCTGTAACTTGCTGCACTCAGGGGGGTGTTTTTTCACACCCGAGTGAGAAAGTTGCAGCGCTGTAAAGCGCCAGTATAGCCAAGGCCTGAGTCAAGTGGTGGTCCCGTAGGAATTTGAAAGTTGAGTTTGAGATAGCAGGAGAGTCAGTGAGCTCTCTTTTATCTTCTAAGGGTGCATCTTAAGAATCTGCAGCACATAAACATGCTATATCATATGCTAACACATAACCATTTTCAAAATGAAAACAGTATTCTGGGATGCTAGACAAAATGGTGTACTTTAAAGGTTGACAAAATGTTGCTGAAAGCACTTAAAAATGGACACGCACACAGACATGCCGCTGCTGTATTTTTAAGAAAAAAGTAACTACATCTAGGCTGGAAGCAATCCAAAGTCAAATCAACTCTGTTTATATCAACAGATCCATCTGTAAATAGTGGCATAAAGTGGTGATGAGTAATTAGATTATTAAAAGCATATGCCAATGAATATATTTAGCAATGATTATACTTACAAAATTACATTGGTGTTCCATCAAATGTGAAGAACCTTTTGACACAGGCTGCCTAGTATAGGCAAACCATTACCAAAAGGAATAGATTATCTCCACCTTAGCCATTCATAAGAGTAGAGTGACTTTTAAAAATTGCTAAAAGGTTTGCTAGGGCTTTGCTGTATAGGGAATAGAATGTGATGGGAATAGAATGTGAAATGAAGTCCACTGAAAGAATGCATCAAAGTGCTAGTCTGTCCAGATGTACAGAATCTGTAGTACAAAGTAATAAGCAATGTGAGGCATACTTAGTGTGGGAGTGACAAACCAACAGAATACGACTTTGAAAAAAAGGCACACTAATAGAAGGAAAACAACAATATAGTGTAATACAAACTGTTGTAAATATTGGCCATTTTTGTTAGCCAAGAAAACATTGTGAACATTTTTCAGATTCTAGGCCAGGGTTTTCCAATTATATCATAGCTTTGCAATAACTGAGTTTTTAATTACTAAAGTTAATGGTAATATGTGAAAACGTCACTTCCCAGAACCCTAATACAATTGGTCTGAAAGATCTTTACTATGTGGAAATGTGCTCGTTATGACCCTAGACAAGTGGTCTTCAGCCTTGAAGAGCTGGAAAACTTATTGCATTGCAGTGTTAACCTTGATTGTAAACATGCCTGAGAAGCATTATAGTCGTACAACATCATTATGAACATATTGCTGAACAATTTCGGAATGATGTTATACTTGTCTAATGGCTGTTCTCAGACATGTGGACTCACAGAGCTTAAACGAAAGATTGGGAATCATAGGTTGAATATCACTACTAGAGACATTCAGGTCAAACTACTTTTATACACTGTATAATTGAAGAGGATTCCAGTGTTCTCTAGAAGTGGAAATTGGCACATATTGTGTTAGTAAGGTTTCTGCATCTCTCTGCTATATATATTAATATAATGCCCAAGGTTTTCTTTTGAGACGTTCTGACTGTAGGCAACGAGATTTGCCATTGGGCCATTTAATTTGACATCTTTCTTCTAGTAGTGTCTAATGCCTGATGAATCAGAAAAAAAAGATTAAAAACTGTACAGTGCACTTAGTGTTGTATATGGTTTAATTGTGATGGTGGGGGAGAGGAAAGGACAATAAATTTCTGACCCCCTAAAGATGACAAACTTTTTTTTTGCTGCAACAGAACATTTGATCACGCTTTTAAGCTCAGCTTTCATAGGTACACATTTATGTGGACATAAAATTATTGAGCCCTTTACGAAGTCTACATTCAGTATTTATCTCAATGATCACCTATGTCAGTACCATGTGTTTGTTTCTGTTTAAAAAAAAACATGAAAATGTATTTCTTAATATTCTTAAAAGTTCATCTGTTCTTGTAACTGAGACATAGTAAGGAGGAGGGATTGCTCATACTCATCATTTTAAAAAACCTGAAATTCCTTCTAATGCCTTCTTTTCAGGATAAACTATCTTTCTTTGCAATCTCTTATCTTTCAAAAATCCCACCATTACTACTAACTACCTTCAGAGACCTTTGTAGTGAATAAAATTGGCACAGAGCTCCAGAAACAGTTGAATCTGTTTTCTATTCTTGTTTTAGTGCTCATTATTTATTTCTTAAAAATTACTTTGGGGCACTGTGTTGACATTCATATTCACACAGTTCACACATCGTTTATCAAGATCCTCTAAGAGAAAAGAAGACACTTCAGGGCTTCAGAAATTGAGATTATTTTGCATGTCTTACTGTATTTATTCAAGTTAAATTGTGTCTGCTGTTATGCAACCCTATATGCTTTAATTTCATTTGTGTTTCTCAAATTTCTGTGTCCTTCGCAGTTTTGTCAGCTCACAGCCCTCTTCCTGTGTTAAATTATTAATCTTCTCACAACAAACGTTTTCAAGCGCTGATTCCCAGTGGAATATTAGTACTTCAGAGTTACCTATTTGCTATACGATATATGACAGTACTTGGAACATTTCTCTACACAACTGGTATATTTGTGAAGCAGTCTAATGAATAGTTACAATTTTAAATATTGTGTGCAGTTTTACATCCCTTATTCTTTTCCTTTCATTTTGAGACTATTTCCTGTTGCTCAACCTGTTTTTAATTTATGCCAGACCTTTGCACCTTGTCATGGCTATTTTCTTCTATGCTCTTATTAGAGACATTTTATAAAAAGCTTTTTGAAAATCTAAGTAAGCAATACTGACAAGCTTAACTACCGTTTTGAAGTATGGCTCTCACTAATTTTGGCTCTAGAATGTGTATTTATGTGTTCAGACATCTGTAAATAGTAAACTTGATTATTTTTTTTTAAAAACAACCTTTAACTTATTTAATTTTATTTATTTTTTTCTCTTTTCCTGCTTCTGTTGTCTTATTTGAAGGCATGGGCTGAATGTGATGTTTTGAAGATGTACGAGGAGGGGCTCATGCTAGGCAACTGACAAGCAGTGTCATTCTATTAAGCAGATAGTTTTCTTTGCAAGTATCAGGAGGGGCCTCCAACCTCTCCTCCTAAGGAACCAAATTAAGTCGCGTTTGAGTGCTAAGTATTGAGGGCAGAACTCGAGTAGTGCGCGAGCCACAGTGAGAACAGAGAGAATGAGTTCACCTGAACAACTCTTGGGCCGGTGGTGAGAGCAGATCCCTTTTATTTCCAGTAGCTTTCTCTTCTTCCCAAATGACAGCATCATTTTAATATTGTATAACAGAAAAGAGAGCTTATTTTCAGTTACAACTTTTGTAACAGTTTGACCCCTTCAGGATATACCTAACAAAATTTTATACTAGTTTATATTTACTCTGTTTTTCCCAGAATGAGTTGACATGCTATATTGTAATTGACATTTCACTGGGCTCCTTTTCCCCTGGACTTCTTTTTTGACCATGAACAATTGTTTCCAAACCTGACCGGGGACAAGACAAATTACACAGATACATGCTTCAATCTTGTGATACCTTCTAGCAGCAAGATTCAAGTACATGATCACCAATATGTGTAAAAACAAATAACTGGACTAAAAAAATCTCTACTCTATCTTATTCCATGGTCTAAAAATGCAGTCTATCCATAACTAAAATCCCATTTTAACCCTGATTTGTCCCCTTCTGCTAAAATCCACAAAGTTGCATCAAGTCAGTCTCAAAATTGGCATGCTGCAGGTGGGGCTGTAGAATAGGTCTACAAAATTTAACGTGATTTATCCTGAAAGAGAGGTATATAATGGAAGTTTTGTCATTGACTTCAATAGGTTCCAAGATTTCATCTTACTGCCTTGGACTCTAGCTTTGAATGGTGACCTAATCTATGAAGTTTGTTACAATGCTTTTTGAGAAGGAGCAAGGGAATATTTTCTCTATGCATTTTAGGTTTGTTCATTAGGGAACTCCGTGAGTGTAGAGTTTCCAGGTAAACAAAACAAATAAAACCCTCAAATAAAAGAAATCTAAAATGAAAATCTGTAGTCTGTTTCTCTGCAGATAGATATCGAAGTGTAACCTAATATCAAGAAGCTATGATAATGGCAAAAAGAGTGACCGGAACTGAATAGAACAAATTTGAGGCAATGTAATTTTCATTTCCTGGAGGTGTTCAGAGAGGTACAAATTGGGCTCTTTTCAAGATGCCATGTAGTTTATTGTAATGCAGGAACACTTATTCTTTGTCGCCTAGTAACAAATCATTGTAAAATACAGGGACTCCTTTTTTCTTAGTTTTAGAATAACATTTTATTGGTACTTTTAATGTTCAAAATAGCAAATACTACATAGTGAATAATTCTGTAGCGTTTAAGGCAAAAAGAAACAATTAGATCATAGTCGGACTGTATATTGGAGTCCATTGTATTTCACCCAGTTACCCTTGTATTGAGCCCAATGACTTGTTTGGCCAAAGTGTAATTCATGTTTTGGCTAAAGCATATCTTCCAGTAAGGCGTCCAGTCTTGATCTGAAGACATCAGGAGATGGAGAAACCACTACTTCTCTTAGTAGTTTGTTCCAATGGGCTATCACCCTAACGGTTAATATGTGCCTAACTTCTGATTTGAATTTGTCTATTTCAGTTTCCAGACATTGATTCTTGTTAGGCCTTTCTCTGCTAGATAAAAAAGCCATTTACTACCTGGTATTTTCTCCCTTGAAGGTATTTATACACTGTAATCAAGTCATATCTCAGTTTTCAGTAGTGGATAGTTTTCCATTCAAAACCTTTAAAAATAGTTTGTAGCTTTCTCAGAAATTATGCTTTTTTGCTGAAGCCTAACAATATAGCTCTTCTTATGCCAGGGCTGATTTTTATATGTATAAATGTCTCAGAAAAATAAAAGTTGTTTTTGAGTTGAGTGGAGAAAAATCTTTTTTAAAGAAAATTACCTTTGTGCCTAAATAACTGAAACAGAAGTTAAAACTTCAGATGAGGAATATGACCAAGCCTCTATGAATACTGTTTCCCATGCTAAATTTAAGTAGAACAAATATTTGTGTATGTCCAATCCATAACTCCTTGTTCTTTGTAGTGAGGAAATGGAACATTGTTGGTCCGATCGAAACGCCTAGAAAAAAGCAAAAGCAATTAAATGGGGGTGGGGTGGATAGCCTTCCAGATTTTGTTAATGTAACATTAGGATTGAACTTTTAAATACACAACTCATGAAGTTCCAAAAGTAGAATTAGGGCCATGCAAATGTGTCTTTTTAGCGTTTTCTTCGCAGAATCAGGAATTGAACTTGCTATAATGCAACTTAGAACTTGTCAGACATTTCAAATGTTTTGGATGATTTGAAGATGTAACTAAAGAATACAGTGTTAAAAATAAAGACTTCAGTCCTACAACTTATTCCATTGCAATGGATCTTGTGCCACATTCACAGTCTGAAATTAATGCCAAAGGAATATATATGCCATTATTTGTAAGGCTAGTTCCAGGAAAGGCCTAATCCAGGGATCGGTAACCTTTTGGCCCGCGGCCTGCCAGGTAACAGCTGGCTGGCCGGGCTGGTTTGTTTCCCTGCCATGTCCGCAGGTTCGGCCGATCGCGGCTCCCACTGGCCGCGGTTTGCCCAATGGGGGCTGTGGGAATTGGCAGCCAGCACATCCTGTGCTGCTTCCCGCAGCCCCCATTGGCCTGGAGCAGCGAACCGCGGCCAGTGGGAGCCACTGTATGGGGAGATTTTGGCAAACCAGTAAAGTGCCTGAAACCACTATGGCTTATTGTTAAAGGCAGCCTAGTCAGCAAGCTGTAAATTTGCCATTCAGCAGTCTCATCTTGACCAAGCAGGAGGGGGGAGTTTTGGGTGCCTCGGAAAGGGCAGCTTAATCCCACATCCTTCCTAATAAAAATTGTGTTTAAAGTTGCTGATACATGCATTTTAAAAAAGCAAAATGTGCCCCAGAAATGTCTATTGGGGTCTCAAGGCTGTGAACTCTGAAAAAAACCCATACCTGGTTAATCAATCATCAGAAGAAACCTCTTGCTTGACCATTAAAACTGTGTACTTTACAAGTTTTCTTTAAGAAACATGTCATTCTATTACTAATGTATAAATAAGAGGAAAAAGCTTGAGATTGGGGACTTTTTTTGGATTCTTTTTGGACTCTTCCTCTGGATACATCTTCTGGTCCCCACCGACAGACGGAAGGTTTGGCCACCGAAAGTCTGACACTGTGTCACTTGAGAGCCACACTCAGCTTTGGTAATTATCAAGGGTTTGGGGTGTTTTACTAACTTGTTGCGGATGTGTGTAAGTGCTTAAGACTAAGTAAAGTTTAGCTTTAAGTGAAAGCACTCTTGTGTTGTCCTGTTTGTGCCAGCCATCTATCGGTCGGACGGCTGTGTCTTCCGTAACTTATTTCCGAACACCAACTTGCACAAAGTAAAAGTTACCAAAAGCTTTGGGTTAAAAGAACCCTGGGTAACACTGCAATCGGCCGAACTTGCGGACATGGCAGGTAAACAAACTGGCCCGGCCTGCCAGGGTGCTTACCCTGGCGGGCCGTGTGCCAAAGGTTGCAGATCCCTGGCCTAATCACTGAATTGACAAATAAAATTCTACAGAGGAGCTATGGCTCAGTTTGCTGTTACATTTTAAAGAAGACATCAGTAACTTACGGAATAGTTTTCTAACAATAGGTGTTTTTTATGAAGTGTCTTATGTTGTGTTTTGTCTTAACCATGTGTTTATATTTGCTGTGGCAAATAAAGCAATTTAAAAATATTTTTTAAGCTATTAAGTAAACTCTCCTGGTTTATAGACACCACTGATTTTTTTTTAATTATATAAACTTTATTGCTTTTGCTAGAGTCATAGACTTCAAGGTCAGAAGGGACCATCATGATCATCTAGTCCAGGGGTTCTCAAACTAGGGGTCAGGACCCCTCAGGGGGTCACGAGGTTATTACATGGAAGGTCGTAAGCTGTTAGCCTCCACCCAAACCCCGCTTTGCATCCAACGTTTATGATGATGTTAAATATATAAAAGGGTTTTTAAATTATAAGGGGAGTGCACTCAGAGGCTTGCTCTGCAAAAGGGGTCACCAGCACAAAAGTTTGAGAACCAATGAGCTAGTCTGACCTGCTGCACAATGCAGGCTACAGAACCTCACCCATTCCTGTATAGACCCCTAACCTCTGTCTGAGTTACTGAAGTCCTCAAATCATGGTTAAAGACTAAGTTACAGAGAATTCACCATTTACACTACTTTAAGCCTGCAAGTGCATTATGCTGCAGGGGAAGGTGAAACTAGTTAGCTTTAAAACTTAAGGTTGTGTAAGACTGAGAGGAAGGGGAGGGAAGGAGAGGATCTGATTAAAGTAAATTTGGTTATGCAGAGACAATTTAACTATACTAGAATTTGATTTGCTGGTTTGGTTGCTAGTTTGATATCCACAAGAGAGCTGATTAAAAAAACACTAACAAAATATAGTTTTAATTGTAACATGCTGATTTGGGATATGTTTTGCAGAGACAGTTTGATTTTACCAAAGCTCCAATGGAATCCAGGCAGGATTCCGGTGGAATTATACCTGATTTCCTGCCAGCTTATCTTTCCTAGGTCTGTGGACTACCCTGAGGCCAAGGGACTCCAGGGCTTCCAGAGTCTGCATCTCTGGAGCAGCCTGCCATGTGGACTACCTTGGAGTTGGAGAACCCAGGGCTTCCAGAGGCTGTAGCTCTGGGACAGCCCACCAAGCAGAGTGTCCCGTTGATGAGATTCCGTTCTCTTTCAGAGAGAATTTTAAAATTTTTGTTCGTAATCAGAACAAAACAAAATATCAAAATATTGCAACAAAATGCGTTTATCTTTCCTCACTGTTTCAATAAGCCATGTGAATCAGATGCTTGACGTATTTATATAGTTTTTCTAGGCACTCTCATTTCACTCTGGAAAAACTAAAGCAAGTGTTCAGCTATAGTCAGTTAAATCTGTCTGTTAATGGTCTTTCTCCATAGTTGCCAATGCTGTTAGTTTTGTAAGGCTTTTCCTTGTCAAGATGAGCGGCTACATTTGTGTCTTTCTGGAAAAATTGTTGCTATGCCTACTGTAGCTGTTTCTAAATTTACTTATCTCAGGATACTAACAGTTATTATGGATGATTGATTCTGACCACAATCAAAAACTTACTTACCTTTTAATGGTTGTTTTGCAAGAACAGTCGCTTGCTTGCTCTTATATCTAACTAAACATTTGTCCCTGCCACAAAATGAAATTGGTATTTGTCTCCTGGTAACAAAGTTTTTGGTGTCTCCAGTGTTTTCTTTGTGGGGGTCTGGAATTTGTATTGCATAGTACTGATTCAGGAATCTGTGCAGTACCTTTCTAAATAATCGCTCAGTAGTGCCAAAATAGCCGGCAGCTTATGTAGGAACTGCACCTGCTCTCAATGCTGGGAAAAATGGCAAGTGCGATGACTGACTAGCTTTAGAGGTTTTTCAATGTTTATAATCAGCTGATCTCTAGGATAGTGCTGGGGATACTTCATGGTAGAACAATGAGTCACATTATTGATAACAGAACAACTTTTCCTCCAGTTTCAGTCTTTAGGGTTTTCTTTTTAAAAAAGTCATTGGCACTTTGGCACTCTGCTTTTTCAGCTGTGTTTGAGAGATTTCTAATTCCAATGGTCTATAGGCTCAACGTGATGCTGGGTTACTCTTGTGCCTATATTATTTCTAGTACACACATATTCAGTACTCCTGGAGGAATTCTGAGCCAAAAAATTCAAAATTCTGTACCAAAAAATTAAAACGGCACAATATTTTAAAATTCTGCATATTTTATTTGTTAAAATAACAGAATATAATCACTCTGGTTTCAATTATTTGGGTAATTTATTTAAACTACAATACAATGGATGGAGAATGGGTGTGGGGAGTAATGGAGGAAATTCCCAACCCCCCCGCCTTGCCTAATAGTAATGTAGCTAAGTTTGACCCTTTATTTCTATTATTCATCAACAAATATATGCAGCCATATGTTCAACGTTACATCATGGGCACCTGAAGAGCAAGTGAGGGCTGGGGAATCAAACTCACAATTTATACTGGCTACTGACCATCTCCAGAAAGTTCAGCAGTAAACAGTTTGTGGAGCACATTTTGATAAGAAATGTTTTCAGTCAAAAAAATTTAGACCAGTTCTAATCATGAAAGCGCCATAAGTATTTATAAGGCCAGGATGTTATTTACACCCCTCTGGCAATGGGAAGGAGACTTAAAACTTTTACACCTGTTTTATACTCCTGAGGAAATTCACAAAAATAATGGGAACAATTCACTAAGAAGGCAGGCTGCTACATTCTGCTCTGCCTGAGGGGACAGAGCCTGCCCCATGCCTACCTCCTCAGAAACACCCTGAAGCCCCGCCCCTCCATGCTGAGCATGCTGGAATAGCGAGCAAGAAAGACTGTCTGTCTTTTGTCTCTCACTTGCATGACTGCCCAGCCCCCTCTCCTGATGGTGACTTACCTCTCTACCAGCTGCTTCGGGCACCCGAGCCACCCTGCCTGTGCTTCTGGTGAGGGTCGCATGATCATTCTTGCAGCTTCCCTTTGCTTTTCCGTCAGAAATAATTTTTTTGCAGGGAAGCAAAGAAATCTGCGGAGGACATGAGTTCTGTGTATGTGCAGTGACAGAATTCCACCAGGAATAATTCAGATTTCTAATTTGTTTTATTGGTTAGTAGTTAATGTTAAAAGAATGTCTCCCTTTCCTTATCTTCAACAAGAATGATCAGTATTAGGACTTTTTTTAGACTTACATGGATATGTTAGCATCTTATTGTCAAATAAAGCAAAATATTTTCATGTGGATTTATTGAAGAAGCTGGAGACACCTTTGAAACAAATCTTTTAAAGTTGTTGTGAGACATATTATTCCATTCAGTGACTGTCAAAAGGACACTGAAAAAAGGTATTGATCTAGAGCAAAAGCCATTAGGAAATAAAATATATTATTTCTTTCTGCTTATATTGGATAGTCTCTCATAAAAGTCTTGTGCTGTAGGTCAAAACAGTCTATCCAGTTTTTCTGTCACTGATTAATTTCTGGTGGTTTCAGTTAAACTTAAGAAACTTTCCTTAAGCTGATGTATGCAAGGAAGTCTACAGAATGCAGCTTTGTCTAAATCATTAAAGAAATGTTATCACTGTACTTCTAGTGAGTTTTGTCATCCATCAAATTGCAAAGTGTTTCTTAAGTTGTTACTTGTTGTTTTTTATTTAAATTCTGTATTTGACATACAGTGCTATGTGTAATGGGAATAAAATTTACTTGTTGCAGGAGCATACCCTTTCCTTCACTTTAAATAACTTGTATTTTCTGGGGGAAGGCATTATGTGC
Source organism: Chelonoidis abingdonii (assembly GCF_003597395.2). NCBI lineage: Eukaryota > Metazoa > Chordata > Testudines > Testudinidae > Chelonoidis > Chelonoidis abingdonii. Next base: position 80,102,557 of record NC_133771.1, on the reverse strand, counting down.
TTTTATAAATTACATAATAATCTATGGATATGGAAACACAGACCAGCCTAGGGGCAGAAGCCCATGTGTTGACGGGGCAACATTCAGAAATAGAAAATAATTCTTAATAGGCTATGTAAGAGATACTGCAGTCAGGTGTTAAAATTTTCATAATCAAGCTCTGGTAGAGATACCAACATTTTTTTTGATAATTTCTTTATTCTGATATTTATTTTTTAACCAGGTACTGTTCTTCTACACTTCATCAAACCCAAATTTAGACTAGTTCCAGGTTACAGTCACTTTCCAGACATATTAGTAAGTAGGGCTGTTGATTAATCGCAGTTAACTCATGCAATTAACTCAAAAAATTAACACTGATTAAAAAAATTAATAGCGATTAATTGCACTGTTAAACAATAGAATACCAATTGAAATTTATTAAATATTTTTGGATGCTTTTCTACATTTTCAAATATATTGATTTCTATTACAACACTGAATACTAAATGTACAGTGCTCACTTTATTACTGTAAAATATTTGCACTGTAAAAATAATAAACAAAAGAAATAGTATTTTTCAATTCACCTTATACAAGTACTGTATCTTTTTATCATGAAAATGTAACTTACAAATGCAGATTTTTTTTGTTACATAACTACACTCAAAAACAAAACAATGTAAAACTTTAGAGCCTACAGTTCCACTCAGTCCTACTTAATGTTCAGCCAATTGCTAAGACAACAAGTTTGTTCACATTTACGGGAGATACTGCTGGCTGCTGCTTATTTATAATGTCACCTGAAAGTGAGAACAGGCATTCTCATGGCACTTTTGTAGCTGGTGTTGCAAGGTATTTACGTGCCAGATACGCTAAACATTCGTCTGTCCCTTCATGCTTCGGCCACCGTTCCATGCTTCCATGCTGCTGATCATTAAAAAAAAAAATTAAAAAAAAATGCATTAATTAAATTTGTGACTGAACTCCTTGGGGGAGAATTATATGTCTCCTGTTCTGTTTTACTCACAATCTTCCATATATTTCATGTTATAGCAGTCTCGGATGATGACCCAGCACGTTTGTTTTAAGAAGAGTTTTTCGTAGCAGGTTTGAAAAAATGTAAAGAAGGTAGCAATGTGATATTTCTAAGGATAGATACAGCACTTGACCCAAGGTTTAAGAATCTGAAGTGCCCTCCAAAATCTGAGAGGAATGAGGTGTGGAGCATGCTTTCAGATGTCTTAAAAGAGCAACAGTCCAATGCAGAAACTGCAGAACCTGAACCACCAGAAAAGAAAATCAACCTTCTGCTGGTGGCATCTGACTCATGATGATGAAAATGAACATGCATCTGTCAGCTCTGCTTTGGATCATTATCGAGCAGAACCCATCATCAGCATGGATGCATATCTTCTGGAATGGTGGTTGAAGCATGAAGGGACATATGAATCTTTAGTGCATCTGGCATGTAAATATCTTGTGATACTGGCTACAACAACCAGATATCAGAACATTTGCATACTTGCACATTGCACTCAGATAACAAGGAACAGGCTGACCCATTCCAATAACAGGGCTAAAAGGGTAATATGATGGATAGAGTTGTTTTGTTTGAACCAACATGTACAAGGTGAAAGGTGGCACCTTACTACATAGAGGGGTTGTACCTTGCTATGTAGAAGGGTTGCACCTCAATACGTCAGGAGTTTGTTTGCACCTGTGTATAAGAATGCATCCCTGGGGCAGTGTCTTTGTCCAGCCGCGGGGGCAGTGAAAAGTCCCGCCACTGACTGAGCTGAGTCCAGTGCCGGGGGCACATATTAGTAGTATGCCCTGTAGAGTAAAAATCTAGGGGGAACTATCATTGTGCTTCATTTGACAATAAACCTGGCTGAAGTGCCTTCATACCTTACTAGACTCTGTGGTCATTGGGGGTTTTCTCGGGATCTGCTGTGTCAGCTGTCTGCGCAGAGCTGGAACAGCACACAGAGGGAACACACACGCAGCTGAGTAATATCAACATTGAAGAGAGCAGAGCACCACACCGGTAGCATCTAACAACACTGGTGACCCTGACCGCTAATCTGGTTAGTAAGCAAGCTGTCCGCTGGCATATGTACAACTCTATCCATCATATTCCCCTTTTGGCCCTGTTATTGGAATGGGTCAGCCGGTTCCTTGTTATCTGTGTGGAATGTGCAAGTATGCAAATATTCTGATTTCTGGTGTCCAGTACCTTTTAGGTATGTCTTTTTTTCTGCAGCATCAGCCCTTTCCTTGCCAGCTTCTATGAGCAGGGCCTGCCTCTGGCTCACAGCTTAACTTTGCTTTATGTTAGCAAAGTCTTAACCATTACTTTAGTTCAGGCCTTAGGCCTCATATCAGGCCTCTGATACCAAGATTTATATCTCAGGGCCTCCTCTTACTACATCAGGTGACATTGTAAACAAGACATAGGCAGCACTATCTGCTGCAAATTGTAACCAGACTTGTTTTTCTGAGCGATTGGCTGAAGTAGGACTGAGGGGACTTGTATGTTTAAAGTTTTACATTGTTTTGTTTTTGAATGCAGTTATTTTTTGTATGTAATTCTATATCTGTAAGTTCAACTTTCATTGTAAAGAGATTGAACTACAGTACTTGTATTAGGTGAATTGAAATACATGATTTCTTTTGTTTTTTTACAGTGCAAATATTTGTAATAAAAAATAAATATAAAGTGAGCACTGTATGCCTTGTGTTCTGTGTTGTAATTGAAATTGGTATATTTGAAAATGTAGAAAACATCCAAAATATTTAAATAAATGGTATTCTATTCTTGTTTATCAGTGCGATTAATCACAATTAATTTTTAATCGCTTGACAGCCCTAGTAGTAAGTCATAAATTATGTGTTCTCTTTTCTGTAAGTTCTACTTGGTGTTAACTTTTGTAATGCAGCAAAACTCCTATGTTTCTCCTCAGTATCTCTATTTTGGTCACTATGTCTTATATGCAATGCCTCATATTTTTTGCTGTCTGCTGTGGTGCTTTCTGGGTCTGAACCAAATGCCATTGAAGTAAATGGAAAGAATCTAACTTCAGTGGGCTTTCGATCAGGCCCAAGAAATGTGTCCAGGTTTTTCCATATTGCATTAAAGATATCACTGAGATCAACATGCACAACAGAAGATTTATTAAGAATTATTAAAAATCACTCCCTATCTTGACCAGACTACCCCTTTCTTTCAGTAGAGACTGGGACACTCCCTTTTTCCAGGCAGGAGGAACCTGCCATTAAGATCTTTTTGGAAATGTAAGGAGGAAAAGGAGTCATAAGTCCACTCAATTTAGGCTTAATTTGCACCTTTATTTATAAAAATTTAAGATGAAATTGTTACTTAGTGTCAGAACATACATTTGTGACAGATGATAAACAGATGAGACAGAATAGGTAGGGGCCCAAGTTACTGCATTGCAAGGCATAAGAAAGTTCTGTTCTTTATGATGGTCATCTCTGCCTCTGATCCTTCCTTTTTTCAGTTTTTGGTCCAGTAGTTCTCCAGTTTGCCAACTCCCTCCATGTGGATTCCTATGCCCTTCCACATTAAATATTTATTAACTTGTCTCCAATCAGCATTCAGCATTTGTTGCATAACGTGTGCATTGAACATACTTAAGCTTCAATTTACACAGTTTTTGCTGTCCATGTGTCATTTTTGTGTCATTATGTTGTCATTTCACCTTGCCCTTAATTTTTCCCATTTAAAGGCACTTTAGCATTACTGATTGTGTATTTTATTATACCATTTATCTCTTCCTTTTACTGAAAGTTTTCTAACGCAACATATCACCTTTGTTCTGTCAGCAATAGAATTGTTTAAGCAAATCTGTGTAAGAGGAAGGAACTGGCAAAACATCACTCATGCCAAGCAAAGTTAGGCTGAGGCCTTCGCCTAAATGATACCTCATCTAAACTCATTCACCATCCAGAATTATAAATGATTAAATTATAGTTAAAAGAGCTCTAAATCTTGCCACTTCAAAAATTCATCTGTATGTTTCAGTATCATAATTTTGTGTGTGTGTGTGTTTCATAGCTGTTTTATTTTGCAAGTGGGGGAGATAGAGAGCACCATGACCTCAAAATGTCACTCTTTTTTGTGTCTTCTTCAGACATTGTTTTCCAAGAGATTTTTTTACTCCAAATTCAACGTTACATTTGTGAATCACTTAAAAAGGCTTCATCAGTAATTATTTTCGTTGCATTTTGAGTGTGGCTCCTTATTTTAGAATCTTCACAGTCCTTGTTCTCTAACCATCTCCCCCAAAAGCTTAAACAAGTTAGCCAAGAAACTCTCTTCACAAATAATTTATTTTACTATTAAAACAAAGTCCAAAAAGTTAGTACACAACCAAGGCACCAAGCAATAGTAGAAACAGCAAGGTACTAGGACCATCTCAGTATCTTCGACTCTTTCCGCGTGCACACATGCGCACACACACACACCTCTACATAACGCTGCCCTTGGGAGCCAAAAAATCTTACCATGTTATAGGTGAAACCGTGTTATATTGAACTTGCTTTGATCCACCGGAGTGCGCAGTCCCGCTCCCGTGAGCACTTCTTTACTGCGTTATATCCAAATTCGTGTTATATCGTGTGGTGTTATATCAAGGTAGCCATGTATATAAAATATGGAGCAGGGGATGTGTGGAAGACGCACTTCACCTCCATTCCCTACTAGTTTGGGAAGGAGGCGAGTTCTTATTATTTTTACCCAGCTGCCAGAGGGCTGTTTTTCAAAATTGAGATGGTTACTGACTAGCAGCTGATATGAAAGAATAAAACTGTTATTCAGTATGTATTGTGAATTATTCTAAACATATATTTTCTCCTTCCTCCCCATTAAGGTCCTTTGAAATTAGACGCTTGTCTCCCACCTTGCTTGTTGGTCTAGCATGGTATCAACAAACAAGATAGTTCATAGTTGAGTTGAGGACACCTAGCTATGACTTTTGGAAACCAAAATAGGGAAAAATGTATACTGGGTAATATGTTTAGCATAATTTGTGTTTGAATTTCATTCTTATCTTTCCTGAGAGATTTAATACACAAATTAAATATGAATAGGCTACATTTAATTACGTAGCTGCTGTAAAGAAAATGTGTAGGAAAGTTGGGGGGAATTTATGGGGTTGGGAAGGTGATAGCCCTTACTTAAAATGAGCATTGTGACTTATTTTAGTGACTAGGAAATTTAAGACAGACAGAATCTAATTTTACAGCATAACTATTGTGGAAAAAGTATTGGCAATTTAAAAAACCTGATGAAAGATTTAAAAAATGTTGCGAGTAAGTGTGTTGAAATTAGATATAGGCAGGAAAATGTGTTATGGTTTGATGGCTTAAAGGATTAAGATTTTATAATTTTTTTATAATTTATTATTTAAAGTAGAAAGTATGTCTGTGGTTATGAAGTTTTTTTTTCCCTTTCAGCATAGCTCCACAAATCTACATTGGGTGAACATTTGTAGTTAGGAACTGAACTGAAGCTATGTGCAGTAAACTAGGTCATGTCACATAGGGGAAACAACACAGTACAATGGTGGCTGACCCCTACTTCTGCGTGCAAAAAAAAAAAAAAAAAAAAAGGGTTCTAAGCTTTACCCCATACTTGACTGACAATTTTTTTTCACAGTTGGCCAATTTTACTTTACATAAATAAAATTTTCTTTAACTTTAGTTCTAATGCTGTTTCTGAGGCATTATTGGCATACTCTGCTGACTTGTAGGGCTGCAGCCACCTTCATGATTGTAATGGAAGAAATGTACACGAAAATGTCTTTGTCCTGTGCGGAGAGTGATGTTCGTATCTTGCAAGTAGGAAAATCTTCATAGGTAATCCCTGCAGCTCCTGTCCCCCAAGCCAATGCTCAGACATGAGACTGGGTACATGATGCAAGGGGTGTTTTGAGTCTTCCTGGTGTTCAGTTGACCCACTCTTTTGGAGTATATCAATATTGAGATTAAAAACGTGTGGCAGGCCCATGCCAGCTGACTCAAGCTTGCAAGGCTTGGGCTAAGGGACTTCATATTTGCATGTAGATATTTGGGCTTGGGCTTGGGCTGGAGCTAGGATTCTAGGACCCTGTGAGGTGGAAGGGTCCCAGAGCTCAGGCTGCAGCTCGAGCCCAAATGTCTGCAATTAAACAGCCCCTTAGCCTGAGTCCCACCAGCTTGAGTCAACAGGCATGGGCCATCCACATGTGTCTAATTGCAGTGTAGATGTGTAGTCTCAGGTGATGAGATATAGTGGTGAATGTACCCTGTATAAAACAAGGATTAAAAAGTCTTTCAATCTTTAACCCCTCCTAAGAGAGTGCATGGGTGTGGTCCCCAGCAAACTGAGGGGTTGGTCACCTTTGCAGACAGAAGGTTGCTGCCCCAAATCATTGCATCAGAAGAACAGACTAAGAGAAGTACTGTAGATGAGAATGTCAGAATTTAATTATTTTAACTCTGTTGGGTTAACCAGTAATTCTCTATCAGGGCCAGATCTGCCACCCTATCTCACGTAGAGTAATACAATACTCCACATTGAAAAAAATTGGACAAACTGTGATGTAAGATACTTCTTAGTGCAAGTGTGGCAGGGTCTAGCCCTTAGTGTTTCTTGAATCAGGTGTCCTCTTTCACCTGTGAATTTTAAATTGGCTCTATTTATCCCTGGAAAGGTAGGGCAATTTTGTGTCCAGGACAATTCCTAATCCTCTCTACCCTCTTGGTTTTTTTATTGCCACTCATCATAAAATGTGAGGGCTTTCTGTTCTATCAATTTTACAAGTGAAGGCACTGAATGAATACTAGGTGTGACCTATTTTGGATAGAATTACTTTTGTTTAAATCTCCAACAAATACATTGTTACCCAGGACAAAATTATTATAGACCCTTAGTTTATAAACTCTTGTACTATTTTGGGGGAAAATGTTTTAAGGGCATGATCTTTTTGTTTTCTATTTTTCCCTAGTTATTCGAGCTGTTAGGCCCCGAGGGCTTTGAACTCATAGAGAAACTCCTACAGAATAGGTCTATTATTGTGGAGAGATCTCTGTCCTGGCCAAATGATTACAAGCTGCAGTCTCTACAAGGTAAGAAACTATTGAATTTTTTTTCAAAACCGATAAAAGCCAGAATTTTTGAATAACTGCCTGATTAGATAGATCAAACAAGATTTCTTTATTCTATTAAAAAGTTGTCATTATATGCATAATTGAAGAAGGGAGCATGATTTGATTGCCCCTAAGTCTGAATTTAAAAAAATAATTTTCTTTCTTTTTCTTTTTCTTTTTTTTTTTTTTCACTCTCCAATGCTCATTTTTTACCATAGACATTGTGTTGCTCCTTCTTCACCAGATTTTCATGCAGCTGAATCCACGTTTGGTTATTGTTCATGTAGCTTACTGTTTTGCTTTCACTGCATGCTCCTACTGCTCAAATACAAGTCACAGGAGAGTAGCACGTTTGCATTATAGTCACCTTTCAAAAGAATGAGGTGTGAAGAAAGGTTAAGGTGGCATACAAGGATTTGTTTTTATAAAGTACATTGCCTTGCATTATAAATAATTAATTTGAAATCAGTGTTACAAACTTTAAAAAAAAAAAAAAAAAGTAAGGAAAAAATGTGTGAAGCACTCAGGAAAGACAATAATCCAGGCTATGACACTAACTCCATCCAAACTATTATGGGACAATTATGCTAGAAATGACAGAGAAGCAAGAGACTGAGCCAGCTGGCTCCTCTAGAAATTCCCCAGTTGTATGGAGGTTCCAAGCTGCCACCTTATTTATCTTCCTTCAAATCCTCCCTCACCTTTCACCTCTATTGCAATGAGTACAGAAAATTGCCATCTGGTAACGGCTAAGCAGGTGACACACTTTGATTGCGGCTATGAATTGGCTAAGAACTGTGCACACTGCTATGCTGTCCTAAAATAATCTTATTGTTTTTGTTACTGTTTCCTCCCATCTTCCCACTTGTTTCTCACTCTCAGGTTATGTCATATCTTTTTTTTTTAAATTGGAAACTACATAGAATGGAAACATTCATTTTCTATATGTCCGCACAGTGTGTAGCAGAATGAGGGCCTAACCTGCTCGAGGCCTTCAGGTCCCACAACAATATAAAGTTAATGACTGTGCTGCTCAGTTGAGAACCCACCTAATGATCTGCTGGTTAAAGACTTGGGAACAGGAAAAGATACCTCAGTTGGAAAAAGAAGTAGAGCAGTTTTCCAAGAAAACACTGTTTTTCCAAGGCCCTGTAGGCATTATGTAAACTGTACAAACTACTAACTGTCCTGCAAAATCTACATGCAGTAGCTCTGTCAGGCCACCAGGAGCAGCTGATGGTTAGATTGGTGAGAGAGAAGCTGCTCATGCATGGGCTTCTTGCAAACTACCTATTTGTTCACTTGTTACTGAGTCGATTACAACAGTAAGAAGCAGTACTTTTTTGACTGTACTGCAGATTATATCAATAAACGTGTGCCCAAAGTGTCCATCCAGAGATCCCAGTATGGCAGGAGCTGCCAAGAAATTTAAACTGAAGGATTTGGCAAGGTGGTCTAATAGATGGGAGAAGATGTTTTCACTCCTCTTTTTAGAATGGAAAACCAATGAATATGATCATCACAATTAAATTATCCAGCAGTAAATTGCTTGTGATCTTCAGTTTTTCAAACCCTAAATAGAAAGTTTTGCTAGCCTGTAAAACTTATGGCTGACAGTAGTAGACTGCAGAGCGGTGGTGAGTGGATTTATGTCACAATGTATGCCAGCCTTGTAGAGTTGGTAAGCCGTGTGGACTCTCAAATGGTCAGGGAATACTGTATTTTTCCTCAACAGTCAGTCTTTAGATTGCTAGTTAGATTGGAGCCTGTGTGTAGAAAATAATGTTGTGCCAATTAATTTAATTGTCTCACAATACACTAATTGCAAATACAAAGGAATTTTTTGGCAACAGGGTGAGCAGCACATAGGGTACGTGTGCACAGCCTGTGACAGCAAGCCTCTTAGTCTGGATTGAGTGACTTGGGCTTGCGGGACTCACCCTATTGCACTCAAAATAGCTATGTAGGTTTTGCAGCTCAGGCTGGAGCTCAGGCTCTGAAGCTTGGGGAGGTGAGTGGGTTCTGAGCCCAAGGTTCAGCCTGAGCCTCAATTTCAATATGCTGTCTACACAGCTATTTTTAGCATTGTAGTGCAAGCCCTGGAAGCCTGAGTCTGTAAACCTGGGCTGGGAGAAGGCATCTGCAGACTGGACCTTCTAGATCTTCCCAGAGAGAAGAACGGCAATAGGTGGAGCATGTGAGAAGGGCCCATAAGGATGGTCTGCAGTTTTAAATGTGTTATTTAATAACAGAATTTTAAACATTGTCCAGTGTAGAGAGCCACTCTGGACAAATATGGCATTACAATCGTGTTCGGAAACTAGTTTTTTTTTGTCTGCAGTATACATTAGAATTCCTTTATCTGCTATGGAAACACAGCTACGTGTAGTATGAATACAATGTACGGCAATGGAACGTGACAGTGAAGAGTGGGCTGTTTTGGGCTTTGCAAACGCATCCTGGGAATTTCAGTCTCAGATGAATTCCTAGTCCCACCCCCAGTTTACCAAAATGCTGTTTTTCAAAGGTTGGCTACAGTTATATATTTGTAGAATTTAAAATTTGAGGATTCCATTGTAAATTGGAAAAATTGCTGGATGCAAATATGAGGTATGAGGAATTGTAATTGTATGTAATAAATTTCAGACCTAACTTACCTCATTTTCCTTTTCAAAGTTACATTTTAAATGAAAACTCTAGTAGAACATTGACAAAAAATTTATACTACTGTATTAAAAAGCAATCAGAATTTATACTACTATATTAAAAAAAGCAGTCTCTAGATCACTAAACACCTAACATGGATAGATATATTTCCAGTCCAGTTATACCAAATAATTACTGTTGATTGAATCTGTTGATTTAAAACATTTCTTTACAGAAGAATAACAGTGTTAAATCAAGATGAGAATATATTTTAACTGCACATCTGAAGTTTCTGTCAGAATAGTATAGTGGATATTGCACTGGATTGTGACCTAGGAAAATGGTTCCCAACCTTTTCTCTGCCATGGCGCCTTGAATTATTTTGAGGCACAACACCATATTGTCTCCAAATGAACTCATGAATATTCACGAGCCAATCCAGAACTAGGCTAGTGGGTTTAAAATCAAAACAATTGACTGAGAAACACTGAATTAGGAGACCTGGGTTGTATTCCTGGCTCTGCCATTGACCAGCTGTTTGACATTGGACACAACACATCACCTTTCTATGCATCAGTTTCCCTATTTGTTAAACGGGGATAATAATATTAACCTAATTTATAAGAGTGAGGTGGTTTTCTAGACTGTGGCCAACATTTTCAGACCTGGGTGTCTAAAGTTAGGTTCTTCTTCGAATGATTGCTCATGTGTATTTCACAATAGGTGTGCGTGCTTGCCACATGCACCGGTGCTGGAAGTTTTCCCCCTAGTAGCACCCATAGCGGGGGAGAGCCCCTGCGACCCCTGAAGTGGTGCCTCCATGGCACAGTATAAGGGGAGCAGCATGTTCACCCCCACCCTCAGTTCCTTCTTGCCAGACAACTCCGACAGAGGGCAAGGAAGGTGGGATGTGTAGTAGACATGAACAACACATCTCGAAGAACACGTTATGGAAAAGGTAATTGTCTTTTCCTCTTAGAGTGATCGCTCATGTGTATTCCAGAATAGGTGATTCTAAGCTATATCTGTTGGAAGTGGGTAGCAGTTCACAAGTTCCCATGACAGAGGCCAGCCCTGTCGAACCTGGTGTCATCCCAGGCATGGTATAAGGGGAGCTGCGTGCTCCCCCCACCCTCAGTTCCTTCTTGCTGCCAGTGAAGGTGCGTTGGAACTGCTCTGCTCCAGCTTCACTGTACCCCATCCCAGAACTGTTTGTTCGTTCAGCGTTAGTACCTGTAGTTAGTTAGCTGTTTAGTTAGTCAGTGAACCCGGGCCGGGGCATGCCCTGTGCTCTAGGGTTTGTCGTGCAGCTCTTGTAGGTGTTCTATGCTAAGTAGTGACCCACACGCAGACTGTTTGCGCTGCTTGGGAGAAACCTATATCCGTGAAAGGAGCAAGATTTGAAAGTCATTTAAGCCTCGGGCCAAAAGAGACATTAGGCTCCAGGCCATCCTGATGCAGTCAGCACTGATCCCAATCCGCTGCTCTGAACTGGTACCCGGCAAGACAGCCTCGGTACGCGACGACCCTCTGGTGCCGACGACCAGCCGGCACCGCTACCCATCCATGGGGCACACCAAAAAGGCCAGGAAGACTCCCTCTTCACAGCGTCACTGAGGGAAGTCTGGGACAGAGGCTAGGCCCACATCGGGCAGTCCTTGATTCCCCCCCCACTAGGCCTCTGACCCAAGTTGAGCGGAGTAATCTGGCCTCTTAGGGACAGGCCTGGGACGTCATGTCCATGCTGGTACCCGGAGCGCTGCCGATGTTGGCCCCACGCTCCAGAGGCAAGCCGCCGCTGGGATCTCCACAGTTATCTCCAGCCTGGTACCGGTCTCAATCGAGGGAACGTTTCCGACGCCGATCATCGCCCAGCAACCGCTCGGGGCAAAGTCCAGGTGGATCACCCTCGATGATGACCGGACTGTCTGGCTGGGTCCCGTCCATCCAGGACTTGTGACACTGCTTGTCCTCAAGAAGCGATTATCTACGGGACAGTGCAGGCTTCGCTGTCAGTCCTTATCTCAGAATGGGTATTGCAGTCGTTCATGGCATGGTCATCGACGCTGTTCCCACTCGGACTCCTGCTCGAAGTCTCTGCCAAGACATCGAGGCCGTTCACGGAGTAGCTATTACCATTGGTACCGGTCCTCCACATTGAGATTGTGGTCCTGTGGCCGTCGTAGATCCCAGCACCGCCGCTCCTCTCGGTCCAGAGACAGCAGCAGATCTTACGCCAGCCTGGTCTCCATTTTTAGCAATCCTTTGATGGGCCAGGCCAGACAATCTGGACAGCCAGCCGTACTGGTGCTACAGCAGGTGCAGTGGCACCGAGTGTCATGGCTGGCCCAGTGGTACCAGAGGGCACCGTGGCCTCCTGTGGGAGCTCGCTCAGTGGCTGGAGCTTTGGAAGCACCATCAGCCTCCCTCTCCAGACCCCCAAGAAGGGAGTTGGTGGGATGTATGTGCTCGGCACTGTGCCCAGAGTCTGACCGGGTGATGGACCCTCCGGTGCCGGACGACACCCAGAGCACTGCACCGGCCTCTTTGCCCCACTCGGAGGAGGCGATTACAGCCTCACCCCTCTGCATCCCGCAGGAGGACTTCAGGGCCCACAAAGAACTCTTAAAGAGGGTGGCAGCAAGCCTATACTTCCAGGTAGAGCAGATGGAGGAGCCCTCGGACTTGATGTGTAACGTATTGTCCCCATCGGGACCGGGTAGGGTAACCTTGCCTCTCCATGAAGGGATGGCTAAGATTTCAAATGCCCTGTGGCAAACACTGGCCTCGTTGGTCCCCATCTCTAAAAAGGCGGAACACAAGTACTTTGTACCCACTAAGGGGCATGTGTACTTGTATAACCACCTGGTGCCCAACACCCTGGTGGTTGAGTCGGTCAACCACAGGGAACGGCAGAGTCAGCCATCCTTGACCCCAAAAAACAAAGACTATCGGAGACTGGAGTCTTTTGGAAGGAAAATTTATTAATTTTCGAGCTTCGAGTTACAAGTGACGAGCCATGAGGCTCTCCTGGACCGGTACGAATTCAATCTGGGGGGCTTCATGCCTCAGTTTAAGAACTCCCTCCAGGAGCGCGATAGGAAGGAGTTCAAGGCGCTAGTGGAGGAAGGGGCTCTGACCTCCGTGCCAATGTACATGGCCTTTCATAAGGACAAGGTCTAGCTCCGCCCACACCTCACATTCCTCCCGAAGGTGGTCTCTGCCTACCACATGGGTCAGGATGTTTTTCTACTGGTCATCTACTCCAAGCCTCGCCCGTCTAGTAATGAGTGCCGTCTCCACAAGCTCGATATGCGGTGGGCTCTGGCTTTCTACCTCAAGCAGACTCAGTTGTTCAGAAAGTCCTTACAACTGTTTATCGCCTTGGCTGAGCGCGCAAGGGGCCAGCTGATTTCCACTCAATGGCTTTCCAATTAGATCACTTTGTGCATCTGTTCCTGTTACGAACTGGTGAGTGTCCCCCAGCCACCCATTGTGAGGGCACACTCGAATCGGGCGCAGGCCTTGTCGGCTGCCTTCATGGCCCACGTCCCCATTCAGGACATTTGTAGGGCTGCCATGTGGTCTTCGATTCACACGATTCACCTTGAACTATGCGATCGTCCCCCAGACCAGGGATGATGCCAGGTTCGGCAGGGGTGTCCTCCGCTCTGGGAACGTGTGAACTCCTACACACCTCCAGCAGATTAGCTTAGAATCACCTATTCTGGAATACACATGAGCAATCACTATAAGATGAAAAGACAGTTACCTTTTCCATAACTGATGTTCTTTGAGATGTGTTATTCATGTTTATTCCATATCCTGCCCTCCTTGCCCTCAGTCGGAGTTGTCTGGCAAGAAGGAACTGAGGCGGGGGGTGTGCGCAGCTCGCCTTATACCGTGCCATGGACGCACCACTCCAGGGGTCGCAGGGGCACTCTCCTCCCACGGGTGCTGTTAGGGGAAAAACTTCCGGCACCGGTGCACATGGTGAGCACGCGTACCTATTGTGGAATAGACATAAGCAACACATCTCGAAGAACACCAGTTATGGAAAAGGTAACCATCTTCTCTTAAACTGATATTTATGTATCTAAATAAAGTGGTCTGAATGTTTTTCAGAAGTGGTGAGCAGTTGCAAATCTTATTGAAGTCAATGTAAGCTGCAGGTGTTTGGCAGCTTTCATTTACAGCAGGGCCAACATTTTCAAAAGTGAGAGCCTACAGTTAAGAAACCAAGGCCATATTTAGAAGTTTGAATAGGTAGGTTGATTTTTCAAAAGTGATGACAGCTTAACAGCCTCCATGCTCTTCAAAGAGAGCTATTAATCTATCTATTCTACAGTCTTTGAAATCAGGCCATTTATTTTGGTGCTTAAATGTAGACTTAGGAACCTGAATTGTAGGCTCTCACTTCGAAAATCATGGCCCACATGCCTAAATATGTATTCAGAAGCCTAACTGTAGGCAACTAGATTTGACAGCTCTGGCTTGTTTATATCATAAAAGTCCCAGACATCTCTGCTACGAACATCACTAGTTTTCTATCTACCGCTGATCTATAAAACCTAATAGCTATGTTGGAAGAATCACCATTTTCCTTAGTGTATGTATGTGAACTATGTAAGAAGACTTTAAGGATCCTTCCCTTTATGACTATACACAGCTAGTTGCCTTCTTTCTAATGTGTTGTAAGGGGTGTATTTGAGCATATTTTAGAGTAGAATGTCTGATATAATTTATTTGCACGCCACCAACATATGCATGGTGCTTTATAGATAAGTCAAGTAACAGGTCTCTGCCCTGAGGAGTTCAGTCTGAATTAATACAGTAAGGGATGGCAATAGATATAGGAACGATGAGGATTACAACAGTAAGAGATTGAGAGGTGATTAATATGTGTGCGTGCACCTTGACAGTTTTTCTTTAATGAATCATAACATTCCGACTTTGTCCAATATAGATATTGAGAGAAGTGGGGGCTTGGTCTTTTTGATGTCAGCGTAGGTGGAAGGTATGTTCTGCAAAACTTTTAGCCCAGCAATCAGAATTGAACTCCTGGGTTTAGTTTTTGAAGCTGAATAATCTTCTGCAGAGCCAGAATTACCCAACCCCTGTGCTCACAGATGCAGACTGCTTAGGGATGTAATACATTGTGTTGGGTCTGTAACCTAGTAGAGCATCCATTATCTAGTGCAGGTACATTGGCTGTATCTTGGGGAGAGTCAGATAAAGGCACCAACCAGTTTCCATCCCGTTCTGCCCACCACTGACACTGGGTTGTGGAGGAGGAGTTAGTAGCAATTTTGTGGCTCTTGCTTCCTGCGATGGCATGGGTATATGTCTTAGAGTAACAAGGGACTAATTTCCAACCCTGTACACCCGTTCACCTTCATGCTAGGTGTTTCACAATTTGGCCCCAAGTGCTGTTGAATGAAGAATTCTGTAGTTGAAGGTTGAAGTGAAGCATAATGTTTTCCTAATGATAATGTTTAAATTGTTTTCTCTCTGGGGGCATGGGCTGTGTCTTTCCATGTGTTTTGAAAGAATCTAGCACATTTGCAATCTAAATAATGCTAAACAGTTTTAGGCATTAGTAAGCTGTCACAATTTGTGTTATCTTTTGAAAAATTAAAAAAGCTTTTTAAGTTCATTTAGAAAAATAAGTCAGTCTCTAATGTTCACAGAGAGCCATATCTGTTTCCATGTTGCAGAACGGTGTAAAAAGCTTGCAGGTGACAACACTAAACCCAATTATGGTTGTCAAGTCACAATTCAGTCTGAACAAGAAAAGCTGTTAATGAAACAATATCGTCGGGAAGAAAAACGAATTGCCAGACGAGAAAAACGAGCTGGTGAAGATGGAGAAAGTTTTGGAGAAGGATTAATATGCTTTGATCCCAAGGAGCTGCGGATGCAAAGGTAATAAATGCCAAAAGTTGAAAAATGCTTGTGCTGTAATTGCAGCTTTAATGTATCATAATCATTTATTTTCTTTTAGTTCACCTTTGGTGATTAGATGATTCTGACTTCAAGTCACGTTTTATTACAAGTCTAGAATTTTTTTATATGAAAACCTAATTTTCTGGGATAAGAAAGCAGTCATCTGCTTAATTAGAATCTTCTTGGTCTCATCCACATGGGTTAGATGTAGATTAGGGAGGTAAGCCATCTTCCCGAGTGCTATGCACACACCACTAGCTTAAGATTTATGAAGTCTATACCAAATGTATCAAAACTCCCTCTCCCTCCCCCGATTAATGGGTATTGTTTTCCATGTTGTCATGTAAAAGTGGAGTTGGGGGAGGGAATGCAAGCAAATAAGGCATTGCATTTGGTGTTGAGAAAAACAGCAGTTGGAAATTTAAATATGGAGAACCATAAATTCTGATACACATTATGTACCTGGGAGTGAGAAGAACAAAATCATCAATAAGAACATTCTGTTACTATGATATTAACATACTGTATTTGTTTGCTTTTTTGGCAAGGTAGGCCTGTGATTGGCAGAATTACTTAAGTTATTTTTCTCCTTGCAGAGAACAATCCCTTCTGAATGCTCGAAGTGTGCCGGTCCTAGGCAGGCAGAGAGAGATGGACTTTGAAAAAATTCATTACCCACATGTTTATGATTCCCAGGCTGAAGCTATGAGAACATCAGCATTCATTGGAGGTGCAAAGGTACACCTTTGGTATCTGACCTTTTCTGAACAATGCATTTATCCTGGTAAATAATTTGCAGCTGAGTTTCTTTTGTTCCCTCAGAGGTTTTACTACTAATTGAAGCACTGTACCAAATTTTGCTTCTGCAGATGGTTGAATATTTTCAAATATTTTATTTTTACTTAGACAATAATCTTTCTTCTGATGGGTTGGTTTTCACATCCATGGAGACTTAAGTCATAAAATATATTTTTTTTCTTCCTCAGTTGTTTTTCAAAAGCTGTTGAATTGATTCTAACAAAATTTATGCTTCCTGAAAATCCAGGATTTTAATAACTTTCTCCTTAAATTTAATTTGACCTATCATTTTTAATAGGAAATAAGTATTGTCTAATTCCTCTTGGTTTTATGAACCAACCTCTGGATCGTAAAATGCCTGTCTTTCCCCTCCCCTCCATTTTTTGATTCTGTTGCCACCTGTACAATTAATAAACATATAGGAATTAATTTAACTTTAAGTTCAGTCACATTAGTTGTTAACTTTGTATATGTGACGAAGAGATAAATCATTGGTCACTCAATTATTTCTGGCATATTTTAATGCCATTTTTTTTCTTTCTTCCAGTAACTTTTTTTTTTCAATTGTTACAGATGCTTCTACCGGAGGCGATCCAGAGAGAAAACAACAAAATGTATGAAGAAGTAAAGATCCCTCATAGTGAACCAATGCCTATTGGCATTGAGGAAAAAATAGTTTATATCAAAGACTTAGATGAGGTGAGTAAAACACTTTCTTATTTTTTTTTATAATCAATTGTTTGAAGATACATTGCTACTGAATTTTGCAATGATCTGTGATCCTTTTAAAGCTTTATTTATAGGTTGTATTTAAATGTTAATATTGCAGGGAAGTACTACTCAGTGGTGAAAGCACAGGGCTCAGTCAGTAATTTAGAGCTGTCATTCCATGCTAAAAAAACAAAGCTAAACTACTGAGTCAGTAGTACAATATAGTTGCTTACTGAGTCAATTAAAATGTGGCTGTCGCTTGTAGTGTCAATGATAACGTTAACAATGCTCCTGATTGGGTTAAAGTCCTATTGAAATGTCCACTCACAGTCCTGTGTGACTGTGGGCAAATCACTTAGCTTCTCTTTGCATCAGGATCCATATTAGTTCAAAAAAAAAAATTTGAGTCACAAGGGTGTTGAGATGTTACTCATAAACAGTGGAAGACTACTCTGGAATCTCAGTGACAATACTTTCAAAATTCAAAATAACTATGGTTTATTCAATTACTATGGGATCTAGATTTACTGCTTATCCTTCATTCATGTCTCGTGCTTCCCCCCCCCTCATATCCCATATATGGGATATGGGGGGGAGGTGCCACATGGAACAGTTCTGTGAAGTTTATACGTACACCTCTACCTCAACGTAACGCGACCCGATATAACATGAATTTGGATATAATGTGGTAAAGCAGTGCTCCGGGGGTCGGGGCTGCGCACTCCGATGAATCAAAGCAAGTTCGATATAACACGGTTTCATCTATAACATGGTAAGATTTTTTGGCTCCCGAGAACAGCGTTGTATCAAGGTAGAGGTGTAATACTATAATTACTCAGAACTAACGTGACATTGCACAATTGAAAATATAACTAAAAAGATCTTCTCTGTTAATAGGATGCCAAAAAATTTACCTTTCCATATCAATTGGTAGAGTATGTACACTATTGGAAATACAATTAGAAAAGTTAGTGAAGTGGCATATTATATATATCCTTTGGAAATAAAGTGCTACAGTTGTGAAAAGGATACCAAAATTGAGCTAATGGAACATGCAGCATTATGCCCACTGCTAGCTGAGGGGATGGTGAATTATGTTAAACATAGTAAGAGGACCAAAAAATGCCACCATGGCTAAACAACAAAGTAAAACAAGTGGTTAGAGGCAAAAAGGCATCCTTATTAAATCCTATTGAGGAAAATAGGAAGGATCATAAACTCTAGAAAGTCAAATGTAAAAGTATAATTAGGCAAGCCAAAAAAGAATTTGAAGAGAAACTAGATAAAGACTCAAAAACTAACCGCAATTTTTTTAAGTACATCAGAAGCAGGTAGCCTGCCAAACAATCGGTGGGGCTACTGGATGATTGAAGTGCTGAACGAGCACTCAAGGAAGATAAGGCCATTGCAGAGAAGCTAAATGAATTCTTTGCATCAGTCCTCACTGTAGAAGCTGTGAGAGAAATTTGCACACTTAAACATTCTTTTTAGGTGACAAATCTGAGGAAATGTCCCAGAGTGAGATACTGATAGAGGAGGTTTTGGAACAAATTTATAAATGAAACAGTAATAGGTCACCAGGACCAGATGGTATTCATCTAAGAGTTCTGAAGGAACTCAGATATGAAATTGCAGAACTACTGAGTGTGATATGTAACTCGTCACTTAAATCAGCTTCTGTACCTGACTGGAGGATAGCTAATGTGTCCCCAACTTTTAAAAAGGCCTCAGAGGAGATCATGGCAGTTACAGGCCAGTAAGCCTAACTTCAGTACCAGGCAAATTGGTTGAAACTATAGTAAAGAACACAATTATCAGACACAGAGATGAACGTGATTTATTGGGGAAGAGTCAACATGGCTTTTGTAAAGGAAAATCGTGCCTCACCAATCTATTAGAATTCTTTGAGGGGGTCAACAAGTATGTGGACAAGAGTGATCCAGTGGCTATAATGTACGTGGACTTTCAGAAAGCTTTTGACAAGATCCCTCACCAAAGGCTCCTAAGCAATGTAAGCAGTAATACAGTAAGACGGAAGGTCCACTGATGGATCAGAAATAAGTTAAAAGACAGGAAACAAGGGAGTAGGAATTAAATGGTCAGTTTTCAGAATGGAGCAAGGTAAATAGTGGTGTTCCCGAGGGGTCTGTACTGGGACCAGGGTTGTTCAACATATTCATAAATTATCTGGAAAAAGGGGTAAACAATGAGGTGGCAAAATTTGCAGATGATACAAAAGTACCCAAGATAGTTAAGTCCAAAGTGGATTGTGAAGAATCACCAAGAGATCTCTCAAAACTTTGTTACTGGGCAACAAAATGACAGATGAAATTCAGTGTTGATAACTGCAAAGTAATGCACATTGTAAAACGTAATTCCCAACTATACATAAAAAATGATGGATTCTAAATTAGCTGTCACCATTCAAGAAAAATATCTTGGAGTCGTGGGTAATTTCTGGCTGTTAAAAGCAAGGTAACAAGGAGAAACACCTAAGTAAACCAAATATATCTGCTTCTCTGAATCCTAGTGCTGATAAATCTCATAAACCTGAGGGAAAGGGAGAGAAAATGATCTTGAGTGCGAATTTAGAAACAGTCTGATTTGTCTCTTGGCAGGGAAAGAAATTTTTTCAGGGCACACTCCAGTGTAACAGATGTGGGAACCCAACACTCCCCCACCCCCACCCCCCCCCAAAAAAAAGAGAAACAAAAATCTAGTACATCATTCTTCTCAGTGGACAAACACGTCAAAGTGTATATTGGAAAAGTGGGATATTGTGGCCATTTGACTTTTCCTGTTTTTTATTGTTATAGGTTGTACTTCTAATGTTTTGTAAATACACTTGCCTATTCCATGATGTATCTTAAAGTATATTTTAAATCAAATTAATCAAATATGTCACATTTAAATCTGCCACAATGCATACAGAACACTGCCATCTGATAATGGCTGAAGAGGTTGTGAGCGATTAGTTTACTATGTTTATGATTTGTGCATGCAGCTATCTCTGCTAAAAATTCCTGTTATTAACTCCATCCTCCCTCTTCTCACTCAATCCTCTCTCACTTATATCTTTTTTAGACTGTAAGATTGTAATTGCTTTATATATGTGTACAGTGGCTAGATCCCTGTCCTAGTAAGTCTGCTAGGTATTACAATAATGGATGATAACCTAGACGAGATGAATTCTTTAGTGGTATTTTTGAGGCACAAGCACGTTAGCTGGAGAAAAGATTCTTTAACTAGTCTTATTCTAGGACTAAAAGTGTATGTCTGAAATGGTATAAAGGGGCAAATACTCACACCCTTACTCAGTAGAGTGGGGCTTCTCATAGAGTGAGGTGCTATTTAACTATCAGTAGATTAAGGGTCATGGAAAATCTGCTAAAAGCTGGCAAGCAATGCTAAGAAAGTTTGATAAAAGGGGATGACTATTCACAAATTTCTTGATTGCTTTTGAAATTGGATACTAGAGGATTTTTTTTTAAAACCTATTATAAAACTTGTAGTTAAAAAGCTTTGTTTGATATATTTTGGAATAAATGAGAGAGCATGTACATGGAAACTTAAATTAGTTCATTTTTTATATATAAGGTAGAATTTTAATGTATACTTGAAAATACAAATTCCCTGAAGATACACACCTATTAAAAAGAAAAATTAAATGCTCTGAAATATTTGCATAATTGAATCATTTCAGGGCTCATTTATTTTAAATGTATTATATGTTTTGAAATCTGGAAACAGTTTTCATTAGATAATTAATTTTGGTTGAGTTAATTTATCTGAAATATTATGAACTTCTCTCTGAATTTTAGAACTTCTTTGGAGGATTTCAGATTTCCAGAAAGGGTTTAGCTTTGTGCTTTGGATAAGATTTTTCACTGGAAGAAGTTTTATGCTGAATACTGATATTAAAAATGTCACATTTTATGGCTGCAGTAGCTCAGTTTTCTCTCCATTTATGCTGTCAGATACTTGATAAATATGGCAGTAGGTATTATCAGCCAAGATTACAAAAGAATTTGGTTAGATTCTAATTTTAGCTGGCGTCTGTTTAAAAGAGGTAGTGGTGTGTGTATGTGTGCGTGTAATTGTCTTAAGATATTTCTGAAATGTTCTGAGTAAGAGCACTAGATTAATACTCTTCTCCTTTTACCCCATAGAAGATAACTATACAGTCTTTCTATGGTGTACATTGGAGGGAACCCGCCTCCCCCCTAAAAAGAACAAACAAACAAAAAAACCCCAAGACTTGCTACCTTTAAGTGTCCATGTTCTTTTCACTCATCATGGTGACATACCTGCTCCTATTGAAGCGAATAGCAAAACTCCATTTATCTTAGTGGTGCAGGATCAGTCAGTCTCTCTCTCACTAATAAATAAATGAATGGTGTCATGCATATGTGCTTGAAAATAGAAAGTCCTGGATTTTGTATATTAATACTGTGACAAATGAGATTTTTTTATGTTGGAAATCAGTTTTTCCTTAAATAAATAATCAAATTTTAAATAACAAAACCAAACTCAAACACCTTTCTGTAGGAAAAAATGTTTTCTCTTTTCCATATCCTCCTAGCAACCATTCAAAATATTCAGATTTACTTTATTTTTTTTTAACCTCCGAATTAGCTATAGTTTTAAGGGAGATTATCTCTGGTTAAAGGGACAAGAAAGGAAGACGTTGGCTAGAAAAATACACAGACATAGACAGTCTATCATACTGTAAATACTAGAAACGTTACTGCCCAAATCCCAAAGAGATCATTCAGTTAAGTATGGTTTTTACATCCTTTATATTTCTCAATTTTCCATGAAATCCAGTATGTAAGAGAATTGAGCTTTGGCAATTGCATGGCCAGGCAGCAAAGGTCCTGACAAAAATCTCTGTTTTTTGGATAAGGGAGGGGAAGTTAGAGCTTTTTCCTACATTACTGGGATGATTCCCTCTGGGACCATGTGTCTGTCTGTAATTACTTTTTTAATATACTAGCTAGGGCCCTAGATCTGTGGAAATAAAGCTTTCCTGACTTAATTACCAGCAATCTACCAGCTTTTGGCTGGATGTTTTTAAACCCAGAATGTTATCCATATTTGGCTGGGAAACACCAATTCCAATCCACTCAGTGAGCAAACTTTCGTTTGTCCCAAGTTACATGATCTCTGAGGCTTTGAGTTATTGATTTGATGTGTTTGCCTGGTGTGAAAGGACTGAAATTTATTTGCTGTTGAATCTACTACTGAGCTTCAGTTATAATCTTCTGTAAGCGACTCTTTCCTACAATGGTAGCGACAGAGGAGGTGGAACTTGATGATCAGCACTGCTGCAACCAGACATGGTGGATAGCTGGCTGGAGTTTAAGATGTTGGGGATAACCTGAAATGTCTAAATGGGCTGGGACTGGCCTGCCAGAGGCATCACCACACTCCCTAAGCTGCGCTACTACAGCTGATGGGGAGCTGGATCTCCTTGTTGTGAACTAATGGGTGGCTGGCAGGGAGGCAGAGTGTTCACTGTGAGTTCTCTGGGACTCTGGAGTGTGCTAGTATGGAATTGCCTGAAATTGGTGACCTGGGCGGCATGCTATAGAAGAAATCTGTTTGATAGGATTTTTGGTTAGGGCCTCAAAGAGCTTACAGTCTAAATGGATAAGACAGACACAGCAGAATGAACAGTGTGCTGGCAGCAAACATTATGTTAGTTCCACTGTTTTATTTGATAGTTCATTTAGACTAGAGGATAAACAAAACAAAAAGGTAAAAGGGGAAGGGGGAGGGGTGGAGTGAAACTGGGATGAGGAAAAGGAAGGGAGAGGGTTGGAGAAAACGGCTAATCAGCACAGAGCAGAGAAAGTCCAGTCAAAATTGTAGAAAGTTCTCTGAATGATTGAAGGTCCTTGCTCTGGCTCCTTCTGCTCTACAGATTGAATTTTCTGGCTGGGTTCTCTCTGATTCAAGGCCACATGGTGGGAGGTTCAGCTTTATTGCATTGAAATTTGCACTGCTCCCTTTCATATTTTGGGGGTTGCTCTGGTTCTGCAGTGTAGTCACGTTACTGTTTCATATGCATTCTTTGGATATGAAATGTAACCAGATGTTGTCAATATATCACCTGCCTCATCTGTCTGTTAGGCCCCCTATTATTCTGTTATCTGAACACCTTACAATTTTCAATGTATTTATCTTAACAATACCTCTGTGAGGTAGGGAACTGCTATCATTCCCATTTTACAGGTAGGGAATTGAGGCAGAAATACATTGGGTGACTAAGGTCACACAAGAAGGCCATCTCCCATGGTGTACACACATTTATGTGATACTCATTCTTACTGACTATCCTTGATGAAGCTTTGTGAACAGGTTTAAACCCATCATCTGCAAGGCTAGTGAATGCTCTGCATCTGGAAGTGAGTAGCTAATTGGCTCCTGGCAGATCTAAGCCATAATATGTAGACTGCCGGTGCTAAGTTGTGGGAGAGACTGCAGAGGAGACAGGTCTCTCTGGCTAAGAGAAGCCCAGAATTAAAGTAACAGACAGATATAATGGCAGCACAGGCTCCTGCCAGGGAAGCCCTGAGACAAGGTTTTACAAAGAAAAGACTTCAGTAGCCCAAGGAAACAGGAGAATTATGCAGATTCATTTACACTGGGTCATGATACCCCAGAAGGGGTTTGAACTTTGTGATTTGACTGGAGGGCTGAGCCATAGGAGATTGCCAGCAGAAGGCACTGGAGCCAAGGGTCCTGTCGACATTATACCTGGACACTAGAGGCTGTACCCCCGCCCCCAATAGGAAACTGCTTGAAGTAGCCTATCCATTTTGGCTCTGCTGATTAATGAAAAGATAAAGCTTCTGGCAGGGAACACAGGAAATATTAAGTCAATTTTTATTGAAAAAATTACTTATTCCTAAAATCATTTTTATTCCTGTTGTGTCTGGACACTTAAAGCAGCTGATACTTTTTTCATGTCGCGGCTCTGGTTGTGTTGGCCCCTTCTTCCCTTTCTGTTGCCCTGGAATCTCTGCTTCATTGGTGCATCTGCTCTGGTTTTGGCTTTGAGCCCAGTTTTTCAGCTATCTCTTAATGGAGATTACTTTTCTCCATCCTACCTGCTTGTCACTGAATTGTAGCTTTTCTTTGGTCCCACAGACATTCTTAAACCCATACTTTTTCTTCCAATTTTGTGTTGGCAGTGTGCAGCCTGTTTGGGTTGTTTGGGTTGAGGACAGACCCTCCTCTCTTTATGCGGGCACATTGCTTATATTACTCTCCCTGCTCCCTCTGTTTTATCTTCCTTTTGGATTTTCCACAGTGTCACGTAATCTTGGCCTGGTTGGGGCGATACTAATGGAGAAAGCCCAAGAAGCACAAACTCCATCCTTTACCGGCTGCCAATAGCCTCCCTAACTTGTCTCTTTGTAAACTGTATTCATTAGTCTGAGGTTAGACCATAATGTTACTTTCCCATATATCAAAGACAAGGTAGGTCAGATAGTATCTTTTAAGACCAACTTCTGTTGGTGAAAGAGAAGATTTTTTTTTTCTCTTTCACGAACACTATTTGCTCCAGTAAAAGATATTGCATCACTGCCATTGTCTCTCTAATATCCTGGGACCAATACAGCTACAGCAACACTGCAAACTTACCATATATGGCATATTAGCTAACTGTGGAACACTGTTCTAACAGGACAGGTTAAAATGAGTCATGAGTTTGGATTTGATTGCTTTTGTTTGCTTGCTATACAGACTTAACATTGCTTAAATATAGTTGTGTACTTACAGTAAAAGTGTTGCTTCCCGTCCCCCCCCTTTTTGGCAACTCTTCAACAAATGTATCTTTAAGTTAATGAAAATTATGTAAGAAAAAGGTCTCTGTCAACATGGAGAAAAAGTGGTTCTATTTAACAAATCACTATTGCTGATAAATGGCTCTAGTGTTTCACCTAAAGTGGATGCTCAGGATAGGATTTATTTCTTTGTTTCATGCTATTTCCATTTCCTTTTACTTTTACTTACAGTACTTACTGGTCCAAATAAAAAATAGATTTTTTTTTGTTGCATAATGCTTAGGAATTATTACAAAATCAATACACGTCTTTTCTTGCTGTAATGCTCTATTGCTTTTATAATTTTACCAAGTAAGCAAGGGTGAGTGAAGGTGGAGGCATTAATGTATAAATTTATACTTCTCACTTTATCCTTAAGAATGTTTAGCTATTTATTCCACTGTTGATATGGTTGTGTATTTCATTTGTACTTTTTCAACTAATATTTGACAGTTGGGCTGCATTGATTAGTTTTTGAATTATTTTTATTTTTGGCGGTCTTACCATCATCTACTCAGTAAAAAATATAGTACAAACTTTTAAAGAAAGTTTACCAAGTACAAAATTAATAGTCTAAAATTGGAAAAATATGTTGGACTTCAGATGCATTACCAGCAACTTGGACTCTTGTACCAGTAATTGCAATTCACTCTTATGTGCCAACCATGAAGGATAGGTCCATCAATGGCTATTACCTAGGATGGTGAGGAACACAGCCCCATGCTTCGGCCGTCCTTAAACATGTTTTTGACAGAAACTGGGACTGGAGGACAGGTGATTTATCACTGGATAATTTCTGTTCACTCCTTCGGAAGCATCTGATACCAGCCTGTTGGAAGATAGGATACTGGGCTAGATGGACCACTGGTTTATTACACCGGTGCAATGCCAATTACAAAACAAACAAAAGTTAACAGAGTTAAGTGGATAAATGGATATCAGAGTTAAAAGAGCATTACTGGAATATTGTAGTTGTAAAAAAAACAATTTGAAAGTCAAGAAATTCATAATGGAAATAGCTTTGAAAGTTAGGAAACTTGAAAATTGAAGCTCAAAAAACGAAAACATAAAAAAATGTAGAAATACTCTGTCCGGTTTCCAACTCAAAAGTACATTCTGCTCCCTACGATTATTTCCAACTAAACACACACATGCATAACTTCAGTAATTACTTGTGTAGTCCTACACAGGTACTTACAGGTTTGCAGGATCGTAGCCTAAATTTCATAAGTAACAGAACCTCTGCTATTCCACGCATATACCTGGTGGCATGCAAATTATAGAGCTACCCACTAATTAGAGGCTGGTGTTCAAACCCTTCACTGTTCCCGTGCAAGAAGTTTGTTGTTCATACCATATTGCTCCTCCTTTTTTTCCATACAAACACACACTATCCCTTACCACATCACTGTGGGCTGGATATCCAGATGTATCTTGCTGATACTTTTTGGAGACTCCATATGCAAGTTAGTTAGGAATTTTTCCTGCATAGATCTTGACCATGTAGGTCACAGATATCCCCCGTTTTGCAATATGGAATGTGGTTTCTTCCTGTTCTTCACATAGTATGGTATTATACTGTATGATACTATAGCCTGATTACATTATAGTTAATAAATATTATTTATTTCTTGTTTCTGGTAGCACCTACCATGTACTAGAAATTGTACAAACTCAAAAGCGTATGGCTGTTTCCTGACGAGTTTAGACGCTACATAACCATACATTCTACTACAACTCAATAAGCAATATTAAAATTCTTTTGAAGTGGCTGGTAGTGGCATTCTACCAATAACTGGAAGACAATCAGGGTAGGACAGCAAAATTTAAAATGAAGTGAGAGCCCTAACTCTGTTTTCTAGCATTTGTGTTTTTGACCTATAATGCATCCTTCTAATTTCTGGACTTTGAAAAATGTGTGATAACAACAACATTCTAATATTTTTTATTTCTGAAAATAGAATACATTTATGCATATGTATTTTTCATGTTTATTGATGTCAACTATTGGGAATATTAAAATTGTGATTTATATAGTATGATTTTTGTACCTATATTTTATGAAATGTAGATTTAATAGACTTTCTTTTCACTGATGTATCCTCATGCAATATTGTAACTTGTCTTTTTGATTTAAAACCGCGATATAGTTGTGTGAATAGACACACTTAGGCCATGTAGCTGAAATATTAGATTTTTTTATGTACTTTTGTAGTCATGTTCATTTTAGTAGGCATATCTGCTAATGTAACCTTTGTGGTCATCCCATTAGTTGTAACCACTAAATTTAGGGTTGAGTAGTTATAGCCAGGCTATTTCTGTTTACTTCAATTTCTTCGTAATATATGTGATCGGAAGGGTATTTTGTTTTTATTCCTCATTTTTAATACTAATGCCATATTTA
The DNA here is from genome assembly GCF_003597395.2 of Chelonoidis abingdonii. Classification (NCBI taxonomy): domain Eukaryota; kingdom Metazoa; phylum Chordata; order Testudines; family Testudinidae; genus Chelonoidis; species Chelonoidis abingdonii. Next base: position 80,075,083 of record NC_133771.1, on the reverse strand, counting down.
AAACTTTTTTTTTCTGAAAGATAGAATCCTATGCTAATATTATCTAGTTCAGTATTCTGCATTTGGATTTTTGCATACAGGATAAGAGTCTGTACTGATGAGGTTTTGCATGTAAGCACATACTGTAGATATGAAGTGATATATTTTATCTCAGAACAGGACTTTCAGTGTAAAATTATTGGTGTTTTCTGCATTAGCTACAAAATTTTCATGAAAATGCCTCTACAAATATCATACCAAATAGATCTGTTGCTGTTCTATACAACCTATGAATGAAAAATGCAGGTCATTAAACTATCTATACTTCAAAGTGGGGAGAGATGGGAGTGTGTATTACTGGATCATGATTGCTGAATTCATACAGTCAGCAATATTACAGAAGGCACCAGCTGCCAATTAGTAATTGGAATAGGCTTATTGCTTTTTAATTTTTAGGGGACAGAAAGAATTTTCTCTCGTAGAGACTAGAAGTATGCTAGAGATTTCTGGGTTTTCCTGTCAAGTTTTTTTTTTCTTTTTAATTATCAAAATTGTCCTCAGACAATCATACTACCTCTGGCCTATTTTACTTACTATTTTCATGAACTATAATTATTCATGAAAACTATAACTTTTGTGCCAGCTGCTAAAGTAATTATTAAAATCCTGGGTTTGTCGTGATATATGCAAAAAAGACTGTCAGTGCTCTGATCATGGTAAAGTTATGACCTTCACACAGCATTAGAGAAGGTAAATTCAAATACTGGTTGTGCCTTATTGTTAAACAAAGATAATAAAGATATTATGGTACAATATCATCTCAGTTAATTATTATTTTATTTTGGGAGAGGTGGCTGGTAATCCTCTGTTCATTGTCCCTTTGGAAGACTGGTCATCGCAAGGCTCTTACCCTGGGCACATGGTCCTTAGGAAATACTGCATCAGGGGTTTACATCACTTCATTAGCAGTACATGATACAACACAAGTTATATTTGCCCTCTCATCAGTGTTTACAGTTGTTTCCTTTTGCAGATAAGATATTATAGGTACCCATTCATTGAGCAGTAACCTATTTTTATTAACATGCACCTCACCTATTTGTGTCTCTCCTAAATTCTCAGCTCACCACTTATAATGGTATCCTCAATATGAATAAATGTTTTTGTCAAGCAGTCAAGTAAAAAATACTTATCACTGAGTAGCAAGAACTTTGTGCTAGTTTCACTTATGAACCAAAGCAATAAAAAACTTCAATTTTTTTCTCACAAACTGAAAGTATTTTTTCATTATCAAAAGAAACAATGGAGTGTATAATTTAAATATAATATAGTATATTTACAATTCACAACAATCTTTTTCTAAATGAACTGCCAGTGTACTTTTTTGCATATAAGAAATTTTCTCCTATAAATATTCTCCATTTTGGGAAAGTTAGAGGCCTTTTGCTCAACAATGTTCTATGGCTATTAATTTTGTAGTTTCCCAAAACTGAGAAACAGATATTAATTCAAGTTATCTCTGTAGTGTTTTTAATAGAAAATATATTGAAATAGTTTAGAAAGAGGAAAAAAAGGTAGGTACAGGAACTCATAAAAATATGGCAAAAGCGGTACAGCTTAGACTGGAGAAGAAAACTTGTAATTTAAATGCATATACATTAAAGAGAGAAGGAAAGATTTTGTGACTGGGATAAGGAAGGTATTTGTATGAATTAATAGAGAGATGAAGCAATGAAGATTTTCATGTGAGATTCGAAAGAGGTAGTTGAGTAGCTCTTAAGGAAGGAAAATGTTATGCATCCTAGAGATGGTGATACAGGCAAAGAAATGAAGAGGAAAAGGTAAAATTGGCAATGGAGATTATTCCAGACTCTCTAGCTTTTCTGGCTTGGAACAGCCTTAATATATTTGAGGAAACTGACAAAAAGAAGCTAAAAAAAAATGGGACTGAACAGATTATACATAGTGGAGGTAGGGTTTTCATTGCTGAACTACTATCAGACATTTATTTAAGTTGAGGAAATGTGGCATGTAGCTGCTGTGTTCTTGTCAAAAAATGTTATTTTATTTGTTAGTTTTTAGAGACATCTACTCTCCTTTAACCTCGTACCCAATATACCAAATTTACCGGTACCCACATTTTGTTTGTTAGCCTTTTGGCTAATTTTTTTTTTCTGTGTTCAGATTCCATGTATGTCCAGGATCATAGAAATTGAATATAACAGTCCCTTTCTCATACTGTTCATCCCTTTGCCAATGCAGGTTTATTTCCTCCAGTGTATTCAGTGCTTTGTTCAGTCCATTTTTAAATAGCTTTGTAATGCTGAGGCAGCCAGTAGCAAGGACTGTGGCACAAACATGGAATTTGAAGACTACTGTCTTTGCCATGGAACAAGAAGATGGGACTAACACTAATTTAATTACAGGAAACATAAGAACAGCCATACTGGGTCAGACCAATGGTCCATCTAGCTCAGTATCCTGTCTTCTGACAGCAGCAAGTACCAGGTGCTTGAGAAGAAATGAACAGAACAGGAAATTGTTGAGTGATGCAGCCCCTGTCATCCACTTCCAGCTTCTGGCAGTCAGAGGCTAGTGACACCCAAAGCGTGGTGTTGCATCCTTGTCCATCCTGGCTAATAGCCATTGATGGATCTATCCTACACTAAGTTATCTAATTCTTTTTTGAACCCAGTTATAGCTTTGGCCTTCACAGTATGGCTGGCAATGAGTTCCATAGATTGACTGTAGGTTGTGTGAAGAAGTATTTCCTTTTCTTTGTTTTAAACCTACTACCTGTTAATTTCATTGAGTGAAATTCTTGTGTTCTGTGAAGGAGTAAATAACACTTGCTTATTCATTTTCTCCTCACCATTCATGATTTTATAGAACTTTGATATCTCCCCTTGATTTTCATTTCCAAAAGTCCCAGTCTTCTTAAACTTTACTCAGATGGAAGCTGTTCCATACCCCTAATATGTTATCTTTCTCTGTACCTTTTCCAATTCTAATATAACTTTTTTTTGAGCTAGGGCAACCAGAACTGCAGGTAGTATTCAAAGTGTGGGCATATCATGGACTTATATAGTGGCATTATGGTATTTTCTGGCTTATTATCTATCCTTTTTCTAATGGTTCCTAACATTCATGAGGCCTCTATATCTCATTTAAAAGGGGCACTATCAATTTGAAACAAAGTCCATTTTAAAAGAAAAAAAAATTTAAAAGTAGTTTCAGGTACTCTTGTCCTTGAAGTCCCCGTCCTTTTTTGAGGTTTTACAGTTGCATTTTCCCAACTTTCCTACAGCAACACTGGAGAAAAAACCTATTTCAAAAGATCTACCTAAACAGCAGAAATTTGATTCCTACTAGACACACAGATGAAACTTACAACTGGTAAACTAAGCCATATGACTCCGAGTATGGTTTCTAAGTTGAATGTGTATTTAATGTATATTCTTCTAACAATGGTGAGGGAGAATTGTTTCAAACCATTATTAAAGTAAATTAATTTCTGTTGGAGAAATTTTTGTAGTTAAAGTGGAAATGAATGACAAGGATTGTTAAATGCCCCTAATAGTAAAGTTTTCACCGGTTGGCTGTTCAAGCAGCAAGGTGAGTCCAACTGCAAGAGTAGAACAATCAGCAGTAGATATGGATCTGGAACAGGTTTAGTGAAAGTTAAACAGGTTGCGGAATTTGTACTACTCACTCCATTCCTTAAAAAATGTATACAAATTATTGTATTCTGGCAGCCTCATTCCTGATTCCAAACATTTTAACAGATCATATGTTGGCAGTTGTTTGATCAAACATTCCCCCCTCTCCCCTCTACCATGCTGCAAAGATACAGCCTTTATTGTCAGAATGATTTTGAAGACTGAGTTATGATTCTGACTTGTCTGAAAACAAACTGCTCCTACTTGAGAGAGCTGGCTAAAGAACATATCCTATTTTTGGGTAAAGGGTAGGATACAACACACAACTGCCATTTTGGAGTTAACTTAGGTTTACAGGGAATACTGATGAAGTGTGCATGCAGCCCAGTAGTATCCATATTCTCAGATCACAGTGGACATGACCTGGTCCCTGATTCTTATTTCGCCTGCTATTTAGGATTCTGTCAGAATTACCATCATATATCTGCCTTTTAAGGGGTTTAGCAATAGGATTGTAAGCTTGCTTTGAAACTAGACAGAGGAAATTGCTCTGTTTCATTAGGTTCTCTTAGAACCAACTGGAGGGTACATTCTTTTGGTAAAGATCCATTTGTTGTGGATATTCCGAGAGAATTGTGCTACAGTTCTTTGCTAGCTCTCTTTATGGAATACTAGAAATTTCATCTGTTCCGTTTGGTTTGAAATCACTTTTCCTTCTTTTAAACCCAACTCCTACTCCTGCTCAAATCTTACCTGTTTGTATACGTTTGTATAGAATTTGAGCCTGTTTGTTTCTGAGATGTTTTGCTTTGTGGTTCCTTGGGTTTTCTGTGCTTCTCCTTGGCTGTGCTTTTGAGTTTCAAAGTGTTCTGTATTGTGTGGGACTGAAGTGCTCCATAAATGAGTTAATTAAAATGCTGACAAGAATTCAGTGGACCCATGAACACATCCAAGACCTTTGTCTTTTTTACAGGCATCAGCCTTTGAACATTCTGAGAAAAGCATGTTTGGTTGTATAGGGTAACCATGTGGGTTTCCAGCATAGGCTAATGTGTTTGGCATACTCTCTGAGCTCCCTATACAGCTATCTGAAAGATATAATATGTGAATGATTTAAGACTCTGGAGACCTTGGGAGGTGGGGGGTATCTGCAAAATTAATAGTTGTGTTCTTTGTTGTATCAGCACTGTATGCTTCCTCAAGTATATTAAAACAAGTGTTCATATTAATCAAAACATTTGCTAATGTGTAGTGCTGAGCAATGTAGTCACAGTCATAGAACAAAACCCCAATTTAAAGAAAGGACCTGTTATTGTTAAAGAACGTTTAAGTATATATTTGCTACAGCTTTGCTATTAATTGAAACTTACTGAACGCTATTATTAATTCAGGTTTGTGGGACTGTTTTTATCCCTTACTTATGGCACAGATCGTGAACATGTAGAGACAAGAATAATTATTGTAGTACCGGGGAAATATTTTAATATGTTGCCAACATTTCATCATGCCATTAGAAAACTATATGCTTTAAAGAGATGACCAGTGAATAATTCATGTAGAACCATATTCGTTACTGTATCTTGCATTCTGTATATATATTTTAGTCTCACTGAAAGCATATGTATTGTATGGCTGAGAATTACACATTTCACAGATTTCTAGAAAACCTTTTTCAGTGTGAGTTGCAATATGAAATTCACACGTTTTTAAAGTTGTTTGGGAGCTTGTTGATAACTACTGGCCTTGTAATGCAAGATTTAAATATGAAAATAAAAGAACAAAACTTTTAATATTAAAGCTAGGTGAAATTACACACGTCTCTCATGATGGAAAATATTAGATGTGCTTCTATTTCCGAACAGCTACTAAGTGCGTCTGTCTGCTATATTGTGCTTTGCTTGTGAAATGGTTGACAGTCTGATGGGAACACTTATGAACAGCAAACCACCAAAGGGCACCAGATGCTGAAACACACCTGCTGAGCCGCTGTGGGAGGAGATGCATCTGCCTGTAGCTAGAAATAATTTAACTAAGTACCCATTTTTACCTGCCAAAAGGATTTTGGTTCCTTGATGGCTCACATGCTTGTAAAAAGAATAAGGGATATTAAATACTGAAGAAAAAAAATATATTTTGGGCAAAATGACAATATATTAATGTGATAAGATTCAAAATAGCTCAGCATACCTTTGGAGTATTTTTATAAGCCTTAAGAAGTTGTGATGGCAAAAGCCTTGGTGACCACAACAGACTGAATATTAATCCTATAATAAAAAGGATCTGGATTCTGGAAGGAGTTTTCCCCCCAGGTCAAACTGGCAAAGACCCTGGGGGGTTTTCGCCTTCCTCTGCAGCATCGGGTCACTTATAGGTTTAAACTAGTGTAAACGGTGAATTCTCTGTAAATGCATGTGGCAGAGAAAATCTAGAGGGCACTCAAAAGCCTCAAGTGCATTATGGGTAGTGACAGCAGCAGAGAATCCTGTGGCACCTTATAGACTAACAGACGTTTTGGAGCATGACCTTTCGTGGGTGAATACCCACTTTGTCAGACGCATGTAGTGGAAATTTCCAGGGGCAAGTATATATATGCTAGCAAGCAAGCTAGAGATAATGAGATTAGTTCAATCAGGGAGGATGAGCCCTGTTCTAGCACTGAGGTGTGAAAACCAAGGAGGAGAAACTGTTCCGGTAATGCAAGCATTCACAGTCTTGGTTTGTCCTGAGCTGGATGGTTCAGAATTATGCGAGATGAAGACAGCAGTCTCTCTCTTGAAGTCTGGCTCCCTTGAAGTTTTTTTCGCAAGGATGGCCACCTTAAGATCTCTATAGTGTGGTCCAGGGAGGTTGAAGTGCTCTCCTACAGTTTTGTATAGGCCCATCCTAATATCTGATTTGTGTCCATTTACTCCTTTCCGTGAGAGACTTCCAGTTTGGACCGATGGTACATAGCAGAAGGCTTGCTGGCATATGATGTTGTATATACATTGGTGGACGTGCAGGTGAATAGACCGGTGATGGTGTGGCTGATCTGGTTAGGTCCTGTGATGTGTCACTGGTAGATATGTCGCAAGAGTTGGAATCGAGGTTTCATGTTGGTTCCTGAGCATAGAGTTAGCTATGTACGTGTGCAGTTGCTGTGAGAATACGTTAGGTGGCAGTTGTCGTGGGCAAGGATTGGCCTGCACCAAGGCCTGTGAAAGTGCTGGGATCATTGTCCAGGCATGGTGTAGTCCCTAAGTGATGCGTGGAGGGGTTTAGCTGGGGGCGTATGGGATGCCAGTGGAGTCCTTTGGTGTCTTTCTTGGGTTTTGTCGTTGCAGTAGGGAGGTATCTGGTACACATCTGCTCTTTTGATTGTTTCCTAATTTCCTCGTCGGTATTGTGTTTGAGAATGCTTGGTGGAGGATTTTGTAGGTGTTGTCTCTTCTGAGGGGTTAGAGCAGATTGATTGAACCCCTTTACCTTTCTCGTAAGGTAGTGACCGTTCCAGAAACTGCACACAGGCCCATAGATAGATCGTCCTGTGTTCTAATGGAGGATCACATAACTGGTTGGTTCAGTTCATGAGAATGTTTCTTACTGTTTTTCTGCAGAGTAAATGTGCTCACTGGCTCGTGGGCTGGTTCCACTTGCTCGGAGACTTCAAGGTCAAAAAGGTACCTATGAAGTGTAGTCTGACCTTCTGCCACATTGAGCCACAGAACTTCATCACTCCTGAATGACCCCTAACCTGGCCAGAGATTACTAAAAGTCCTCAAAAGCGTGGTTAAAAACTTCAAGTTACAGAGATTCACCTTTATACTAGTTAAACCTGCAAGTGAACCCATGCTGCAGGGAAGGTGAAAACCCCGGGAGTCATTGGCAGGTTTGACCTGGGGGGCACTCTTTCCAGCTCCCCAAATATGGTGCATCATTTAGCTCCTCAGCATTGTGGGCAAGACCAGGTAGTACTTGGAAAGATTAAGAGTCCTCCCCATTCTACTGGTCCCATCACAGCAGTTGGGGATTTTTCTACTGGCACGTTCCAAGCCATAGGCTATACCCCCCACCCCCCCCCCCCCCCCCCACCAGTCCCTCCATACCACCCCTCGTAATTTATTTTCAAGCGATGTCTTGAAGCCAGTTAGGTTTTTGCCCCCAGTGCTCTCCTTGGAAGGCTGTTTCAGATCTTCACTCCTCTGCTAGTTAGAAACCTTCATCTAATTTCAATCCTAAACTTGTTGATGGCCAGTTTATATCCATTTGTTCTTGTGTCCACATTGGCCCTTAACTTAACATCTCCCTCCCATCTGATGTATTTACAGAGAGCAATCATATGTCCCCTCACCCTTCATTTGTTTAGGCTACACAAACCAAACTCATTGAGTCTCCTCTCATAAAGCAGGTTTCCATTCCTCTGATCATCCTAGTGTAGCTCTTCTCTGAATCTGTTCCAGTTTGAATTCATCTCTGTTAAACATGGGAGCCCAGAATTGCACACAATCTTCAGTATTGATGAGGTCTCACCAGTGCCCTGTATAATGGTACTAATACTTCTCTGTCTCTACTGGAAATACCTCACCTGATGCATCCTAGGACTGCATTAGTCTTTTTCATGGCTGCATCACATTGATGGCTCATAGTCGTCCTGTGATCAACCAATACACTCAAGTCGTTCTCCTCCTCTGTTGCTTTCAACTGATAAGTCCCCAACTTACAACAAAAATTCTTGTTGCTAGTCCCTAAATGCATGACCTTGCACTTTTCAGTATTAAATTCCATCTCATTTCTATTACTCCAATTTACAAGGTCATTCAGATCATCTTGTGTGATGATCCACTCCTCCTCCGTATTGGCTATACCTTTCAACTTTTGTGTCATCTGCAAATTTTATTAGTACACTCTCACTTTTTGTGCCAAGGTCAGTACTAAAAATGTTAAATAAAATTGGTCCCAAGACTGATCCCCAAGAAACTCCATTAGTAACCTGCCTCCAGCCTGACAATTCGCCTTTCAATATGACCTGTTGTAGTCACCCCTTTTATCAGTACCTTATCTACTTTTTAGTTCTCATATTAATCCCCATCTTCTACAATTTAACTAATAATTTTCCATGTGGAACTATATCATATGCCTTACTGAAATCCAGGTAGATCAGATCTACTGCATTTTCTCTGTCTGAAAAGATAACTGATTTTTTTAAAGAGGTCAGGTTGGTCTGGCACAATCTATCTTTTGTGAAATCATGTTGTATTTTATCCCAATTACCATTCACCTCTGTCCTAGCTACTTGCTCTTTCAAAATTTGATCCAACACCTTGCATATAATTGAGGTCAAACTAACAGACTTTGTAGATCTTTCCTGGATCACCTTTTTTCCATTTCTTAGAAATAGGAACTATATTAGCAATTCTCCAGTCATACGGTACAGATTCATCTGAGTTTACAGATTCATTAAAAATCATTGCTTCTGGGCTTTAATATTCTTGGATGGAGATTATCCGGGCCCCTTGATTTAATCTCGTTGTTTGAGTTTGACTTCCACCTTGGATGTAGTAATTTCTACCTCCGTATCCTCATTGCCATTAGCCACCTTTCCACTACCCTTAAGCTCTTCATTAGACTCAATAGTAACTGAGGCAAAGTATTTGTTTAGGTGTTGTGCCATGCTTTAGATAAGATTTAATCTCCATCCTCCGTGCTTAATGGTGCCTCACTTCTTTCCTTCTTTTCTTATTTATATGGCTATAGAACCTTTTACTCCTGGTTTTAATTCCCTTTGGAAGGTCGAACTCTGCTTGGCTTTTGGCAGGTCTTACTTTATCCCTACACTTTCTGACCTCCAAGATGTAGCTTTCCTTGCTAATCCCTACCATCTTGAATTCATAGGCTTTGTTTTCTCTTAATGACCTGTTTGAGATGCTTGCTTATCCAGCTTAGTCTGCAACTCTTCCCTATTTATTTTTTCCCCTTGCTTGGGATGCAGACTTTAGATAGCTTCTGCACTTTGACTTAAAGTAATTCCAAGCCTCCTCTACATTCAGAATCTTGAGCTATTCAGTACAGTCCACTTGTCTAACTAAGGCCTGGTCTACACTAGGCAGGGGGAGGGGAGGAGATCGATCTAAGTTACGCAACTTCAGCTACGTGAATAACATAGCTGAAGTCGACATACTTACAGCGGTGTCTTCACTGTGGTAAGTCAATGGCTGACGGTCTCCCATTGACTCTGCCTGCGCCTCTCGCCCTGGTGGAGTCGATTGGAGAGTGCTTGACGGTTGATTTAAATAGACCCCCACTGGATCGATTGCTGCCTGTCGATCCAGCGTGTAATGTAGACAAGCCCTATTCCCTTAATTTATTAAAGTTAGCTCTTTGAAAATCCAGGACCATTGTTGCAGATCTATTTTTTAATCCTTCCATTTAGTTTAAACTGAATTAACTCATGATTAAGGCTACGTTTTACTCATGGGTATTTTTAATAAAAGTCCATGGACAGGTCATGGGCAGTAAACAAAAATTCATGACACATGACCCGTCTATGACTTTTACTATATACCTCTAACTAAAATTTGTGCCGGGGGCCCGCGGGGTGCTCTAGTGGGGCAATCTGGGGGCCCCAGGGTGCTGGGAGTTGGTGGTCTGGACCCCTCACTGGTGTTGCGGGGGAGGCAGGCAGCAGCGGGGAGCCTGAGCCCCTCGCTGGTGCAGGGGGGAAGGTGGGCGGCATGCAGCCCATTACCTGTACTGGGAGTTAGGGGGGCTGGTGGTGGCGGCGGCAGCACGTGACCCAGGACCCCTGTTGGTAGGGGGGGTGGCAGTACGCAGCTCAGGACTCCGCTGGTGCTGGGGTGGGGTGGGAGAGTGTTGATGCTGTCAGGCTCCCTCCCTGTATGTCCCTGCAGCTCCTAGGGGGAGGGGTGGCCAGGGGGGCTCCCTGCACTGCTGCTGCCACAACTGCAGCTAATGGGAGCTGCTGGGGTGGTGCCTTCAGGCACAGGCAGTGCACGGAGGCCCCTGACACCTCCGCCTAGGAGCTGCAGGGACATGCCGGTATCAGGAGCCGGGAGTCCCCTTCCCCCTGAGGTAACCACTGGCCCCCACTCCAACCCCCTGCCCCCTGAGCCAGCCACTGCAGAAATCATGGAGCTCATGGAAAGTCACGGAATCCATGGCTTCCGTGACAGACATGCAGCCTTACTCATGATTACTTGAACCAAGGCTGTTCTCTACAACCAGTTCTTCTTTGATGTGCTCACTAGTCATCAAGTCCAATTCTAAAATGGCATCACCTCTGTCTGTCAGCTGTAGGGTGACCAGACGTCCCGATATTTAGGCCTTTGTCTCATGTCCTGACCAATGTTTCTGATATTTTGCACTCCGCGTTGGCACTCTGGTTTTCTTTCTTTTTCTTTCTTCTTTTTTTTTTTTTTTTTTTTTTTTTAGGCTCCGCTGGCAACCTTCCTTCCCCTCATGTGTCCCAATATTTTATTCCTCTCATCTGGTCACTCTAGTCAGCTATCATGTCCAGGAAAATCTGGGCCCTACTATTAATAGTAGCACTTGTCCTCCAGTCTATATCTGGAAAGTTAGTCTCTCATAATCACACAATTCCTAGTATTATTTATTTCATTAAAAACATTAAGGAGGTCTCTATCCATATCCAAATCAGATCCTGTATTGCATCCCAAGCATTATATCAGGAGAACCTCTTGTAGATTTCTTCCCCAAAGTGATTTTATGCCTAAACAGACTGTCTATTGTGGGAGTCAGCAACCTTTCAGAATTGGTGTGCCAAGTCTTCATTTATTCACTTTTTAATTTAAGGTTTTGTGTGCCAGTAATGCATTTTAACATTTTTTAGAAGGTCTTTCTGTATAAGTCTATATATTATATAACTAAATTATTGTCATATGTAAAGTAAACAAGGTTTTCAAAATGTTTAAGAAGCTTAATTTAAAATTAAATTAAAATGCTTGTCTTATGGCGCCGGCCCACTCAGCCCGCTGCTGGCCTGGCGTTCCATTCACCTAGGCCGGCAGCAGGCTGAGCGGGGCCTGTGGCCGGGACCCTGGCTGACAAGGGGCTGGTAGCCAGAACCCTGGACTGGCAGTGGTCTGAGCAGGACCAGTGGCCAGGACCCCAGACCGGCAGTGGGCTGAGCGGCTCCAGTCTGCCCCCCACTAGTTCTTCTGAACTCCAGTCTTTGACTCCCCCAGCAGTCCTATGTGCCCTATTTTGTCTGTCCCCCCTCCCATCCTGTGCTTCCTCACCTGGCCCTACCTGCAGGGTGCTGTGAAGAATGCAGCCTCTACTGTCTCCCTGTTGTCTGATGACTGCTATGGACGGCGAGCCGGTTGCCTCTTATGCCTTAGTGAGCAAAAGGCATAACTGCAGAGCCTCTCCAGCATAATATTTTCTGTGGAGTAAAAAAAAACAACTGTGGGACACATGAATTCTGTGTGTGCGCAGTGGCACAGAATTCCCCCAGGAGTAATCTGCTAGTTTTAATGTCTTACTGTGCACTATGACAGGTATTTTGTGGGTAATCCTAAAGCTTACACTGCTTCTAAAGCAGTCTTGTAGCTGTTAACACCCCATTTTGCTCTTTCCATACTTCCACAGGCACAGATAAGATTTAGCATTTTTTTTTTTTTTGAAAATGCATGTATATTTTGTACTTTTTGACTGGCTGTCTCCAGTTAGCATCTTCATTTACCAGTATGTAACAGTTCCAACGTCACTGCACACTTTACCTTGAAAGCATTCCATGCCTTGTGTATAAATGTATATAACTAAGGAATATGCTTAGGAGGGAAAAAAAAACTATTTGAAGTCTTGAGGAAAAATACTCATGTGAACAATAGAAGATATTTTAGAAATCTTGATTAGTGTCTGTACTATGAGGCTGATTCAAAGAAGAAGCAATGTAGTTGTGTAATAGCATGTGGTTGGGGATTTAAGTGAGCATCTATTATGCATTTTCTCTTAGAAAAATGGATTGATCATGTTTGCTGTCTTTGGTAAAATATAGTTAAATACATTTTACATCTACCCTCAAAAATCACTTTCGTTGTGGTTAGCAGCAACGTGAAATGAAATAAAAGAGAAGAAAGTAAATTGAGTCAAAAAAATTCAGAAGATCACGACATCAGTGTTTATTTCTTCTTTCCATTTGCAGATGTCTCATTTTTACTTGATGAGTTAACGTTATTACTACTGTCAGCTATAATTAACTTTAAAGAAGTCTGTTAGTTCTTCCCCCTTTTTGTTAAATAGATGTTATAACACCAAGCTTGAAGAGGTGGTTTATATCATATCATGGGATAAAATGCATATTAAATATGTACTTTGAAAATTATTATTCTTTAGAGATTGAGAGATTTTCGAAGAGATTGTTGTTGATAGCTTTAACCATGACTCATACATGAGCCATTAGAATTCATGGCATTAGCTGGGGTCCATAAGACAGGGTTGGATTAACTAAGTTTTTCAAAACAAATACAAGTTCAAAGGTTGTGGGTATTTAGTTATAGTAGTAAAACAACTTACAGAATTAACCTGAAGTTTAGCCCTATTGCAACTTAAAAAAAGAGAGCACCAGTTTAATTCAAAATTCTCTTTTAAAGAAAAAAAAATGAAGACCTTTCAGGCCCACAGTACTGAGTCACCGTCGTGATTCAATGTAAATTTAGAAAAAGAGCACTGTGCTATTGTCGATATATGAACAAATCAAGGGAAATCTGTTGGCTTGATAGTAACAGTTAATTATATTTCACATAAATGTATAACACAACCTTTCACCGAGAAAGATCCCAAAGAGCTTAAGATATACGTATTCTGCCACTGAAGTATATACATTTTTGGCCTAGAGGGTGCCAGCCTCTGGTTTACAGCACTCTGTGGTTTTTTACACAGCCTTATTCATTCTAATATTTTAACAGGTGTCATAAATAAATCTAGCAATAACTAGGTGACTTTGTTTGAAGCTGTTGTTTATTGGTATTGATAAAAGGAGAATTGTAAGTAAAATATTTTTGAAAAGGAGATGCTCTCCTGAAATCCTTATTTTGTATGCTTTGAGAAAAAGTTTGTTTCATGTTACCTAAATGCAGAGTTGATCTTCTAGCATATGCTGCACATCAGGGTCTGTAATGTCCTGCGTTGGGGGAAAAAACAGCTACGATAATTTTAGGCATCCTGGAAACTAGTAAGTTCCATGATGCTTTAATCAGGACATCATTCTAAAACTTAAAACAGTGTCCCCATTGTTTTAATAATTAATATTGCAATTATATGAATAGTGTGAAGAGAACCTGTGCTCTCCACACACCCTGATTCCTAAAAATGAAGTAAAACGAGTGGTATTAGAGAATGATTTGTAACATAAATCTTAGCTGCTGTCAGATAGAATAACAGAAACTGACATCTTAGCTTTGGGCAACTTAATAGCTGGAGAGTTGCTAATTTGCTTTTGTTGCATCCTGTCATGATCCAGAAGTACAACCAGCCACCAGTCAAGGTTTCACAGTGAAAATGTGAGGTTCTGTAGTTGCTAGTACCAATTGTGGAATGAAGAAAACAGCCAAATTCTGTAGGGCATGCTGGGTTGACTTTAATGATAACCCTGCGCAATCATTTGAAAGGAGAATTTCGTCCATCGGAGTGTTCAGTCTTCAATTTAAATAGAAATGTAGATTGATGTAAGTTTAAATTCTAATTAAAATTCTACTTAAGGATATAAAATAGTTTGGCCAAATATATATATTTTTTTAAAGTTTAATTTCCATGCAGATGAGAGATTTTAGATGAGGGCAGAGCATACGCTAAGGCTTGCACACTACTGCCTTTAAAAGCTTCAATCTTATTAGCAAATCTTATTTAACATTAATCATGTAGTGCCTTAATTTAAGGGATTTTCTTTAACTAATACTTTCCCTTTGTGATGCTGAGATTTCTTGTTCATGCCAATGATGAAAATGGGACTTGTTTTGATTGCGAGAGCCAAGGGATTAATTTAGAAATCATCAGGCAGTTTTAAATTTTGCAAAAATTATTTGAGATAAAGAAACTAAAGAGATGTGATTGGGTAAAAGGAATTGCTGTCTACATGAGATTTATGGTCTTCATTAACTCCCAAATCACATGGTAACTGCGAACAGTAGGAGGTCTAAATTCTAGAAGACAGAGAATCATGTAGTATCTAGGCTGAAAGAGAATGGCATGTTATCAATAATTTTGCTTTCTTCTGTATTTATTCTATATTTTGAAAACTTGTTAAACTAATAATCAAAAATGAACTGTCTATATTCATCTGATTAAAATGATTAATCAGTGAGTTTCATGAATATTACAGGATTTACCTATCCTTTCATCCATCTATAAACCCATGAAAGCAAAAAATAAAACAAATTATTTATAGTCGTATGTTCTGTGGTATCTATTTTATACAATAAAGTACTTGACATTTCTATACAGTATCTTTCAAATTACATTTTCAAATTCCACCACCACAGATTTTTGTCTATTTCCTCTTCCCTTGTTTTTCTGTGGATCAAGTAGTGTGGCATTTCTCCACTTTTTGGCAAACAAGTAATTGCATAAGAGCCAGCATTTTCCCTTCCTCCCTAGTCTTCTGTTGTTGTTGCTGCCTTGCCTGGGAAGTGCGAAACCCATACCTCAACCTTCTGCTTTATTTTTCCATTTCACCTTCCCAGGAGCAGTCACCTCTCTCCACCACTCTCCTAGCCTTGCATGACATAAAATTGTTTCCAAATAGGAATTCACAAATTCTGTACTTTCTCCTCTCCCAGTGGTGTGACTTGAATGAAATGTGAACTTCTTTAGTTAAGCCCTATGCACCTTGATTAAATTCTAACTTTTGAAGTTAACTGTTAGGAGCTGCTTCAACTGCCATGCTTTTGCTCCTCACAAACTTGTTAGCTATGTAATTCAGTGTAATTTTATTACATAAATTAGGGGGCTATGCCACAGAGTACAAGAAGTCATAATAATAGGCAATATGCTGATCTTTATTGCGTTGATTTGCATCTGAAGTAATTCCACTGAGATAAATGGAGTTATTCTAGATCCACATTGATGTCACTTTGATAAGAACATTGCCTAGTATGTCAAATTAGATGCCAAAGCCTATGTGATGCAGTGGCACATTGTACAAACAATTAATTTATTTTAAAATACTCTTTTTGAAATGCTTTGTTATCCTATTGCTACAAATCAAATTAATGGGAGACAGTGACAGACCCACCATTTCACTCTGAAATCTGCTGCCTCAGTGTAGCTAGTATCATGAGGGCCGAGCCCACTGTCCTTGGTTTAACAATATGCCCTTTTATTCATTCAGGGGATGAGACTCTCTAAGCTCCCAGGACATATCTCCCATCAAACTTATGGCCATGCATCACTTTTTGAATATTATAGATTAAAATAGAGAATATTGTTTAATAATACTTTAATATTATAAAAAGAAGATAAAAGGTAAAACAGTTCAGAAAGAAAACTATATAAGTTAACAGTAGTAGATGTGTTATGTTAGAATGTCTAAATCATAATAAAAGCAAGAAACTGAAATATATACATATAACTATATTTAGCTTTTGTGACAGGGTCAGGCCAGATGGATACAGGACAGTGTTCGAAGGCAGATCTATTAGTCCCAGATTCAGTAGATCCCTTTTCCCTGGGTAAGGTAACAGAGACAGTTCCAGAACAAGCAGGAACTTGCTGGAACCAATTAAGGCAGGCAAGCTGATTAGGACACCTGGAGGGAATTGAGAAGAAACTGCTAGAATCAATTAGGACAGACTGGCTAATCAGGGCACCTGAGTTTAAAAAGGACCTCACTTCAGTTTGTAGTGTGCATGTGAGGAGCTGGGAGCGGGAAGGTGTATTGCTGGAGGATTAAAGAGTACAAGCATTATCAGACACCAGGAGAAAGGTCTGTGGTGAGGATAAAGAAGGTGCTGGGAGGAGGCCATGAGGAAGTAGCCCAGGGAGTTGTAGCTGTCGCACAGCTGTTCCAGGAGGCACTCTAGATAGCTGCAATCCACAGGGCCCTGGGCTGGAGCCCAAAGTAGGGGACGGGCCCGTGTTCCCCCCAGCCTCCCAACTCCTGATCAGACACAGGAGGAATTGACCTGGACTGTGGGCTCTACCAGGGGGGAACATCTCTGGGCTGTCTCCTGACCCACATGGTGAATCACTGAGGCAAACAATTCTGCCAATAAGTGCAGGACCCACCAAGATAGAGGAGGAACTTTGCCACACTTTAAATAAGTATATTTAAATATGAGGGATGAAATCTTGACCTCACTGAAGTCAATATTAAAACATTCACTGACTTCAATAGAGCCAAGTTTTTGTCCAATATCATTTGTAGATGATGTGCCAATATGCATCTCATTGGATGACAGCACTCTCCTGAATACTTGCTAGAAGTCCTTGCTGCCCAATTAACTTCCTTCCTACCCGTTTTTTGGGGAGCAAGCATCAGCCCTAATGTTCTTTTGTCTCTTATATTGACTTACTACTTTTGATCCTTTTCCTCTGTTTGCGGGGAGGGGGGCTATTAGAAACAAAGTGCTATACTCTATACAAACCCAAAAGAAGTCATGGCTCCTGTCTGGAAAAGCTTGTTTGGAGGGGGAGAGAGAGAGATAGAGAAGGCAAAGGGTAGGGAAAAGAGGTGCAATGTACAAGTACATTTCATTGTAATTTATTCTTTAATTCCCTCTGAGTGGAGAATGGCTCTATTGTAGTATAATGTTCCTCTTTGTGGAAAAACACACATTATATGGGCCACTCAGGATTTTTCACTGCTCTGAGAACTGCTTAATTGCTTAGCAAACTGAGTACTTTAGAATTTTGGCAATCATAAGTACTGAGAAGCTAGTTAGGACATTGTTAATCAGTATGTAAAAGCAGTGGTCCAAAATGAAATAAAATCTTGGGTCTTTCTTGGGGGGGCAGATTATAATTTCTGATAACTTTTTTTTGTTTTCTAATGGGAGCATAGATTATCCTTCAATATGCTGATCTACTGTAAGGACCTTCATCTTTTCATTTGTAAAGGCCACAATTTCTGTTAAAATGCTCTTTGTAGATGGTTGTTTTTTTTCTTGTAACTATCTCATCAAACTCTAAATGAAGTATACAGTGCATGTTTTGAGGTTAATGCCTGTGAAATATTACCTGGAAAGTAAGAAATATTCCTGAGTTTGTAGTGGATACACTTGTTAGTATCCTACTCCAGTACCAGCTTGACTGGGTGCTCCTTTGCAAGGTCAACTACTTTATTCTGGCCTCAGTCCACACAGATAATTTTGCTCTGAACAGAAAGATATGAAAGATCTTTCTTTGAATCCTTTCTTATAGCTTCTCACACAAAACAAGCTGACAGTCTTTACCAACGTGGGCTTTTCCTTTGATTATGATTGAGGAAGCACTTTGAGTCTTTGACCTCTGGTCATCACACATAGCCATGTGCTTTGGAATTAGCAATTTTTCTGATAAAGTTCTTCATTAGCATTCCAAAGGGCTTCTTTGATGTCTGTTGAGTTATTTAGTTATATGGGTGTTCACAGTGTAACTGTTTGCTACTGTATCATAACAGGATATACATAAAAGAAAACAATGCCTGTAACGTCCCATTAGTTTTGTGAAGTTTAAACACCAATTACACTTAAACATTTAACAATCGCTTTGATCTATACTAATTCACAAGTGAGTTGACCTGAATATACTCTAGCATGATCTGGTCTGCCAGTGTCATGCCATTCTTAATTTGTAATTGACATCCATTGTTATAATTTCTATATCAGTATGTATCCTGACAGTCCTCACAAACCTAGTCCCTTAAAGCCTATCAGAAACTCAGTGATGGGATTGTAATACCAGAAGTAATGGATCAGAGGGGTAGCCGTGTTAGTCTGGATCTGTAAAAGCAGCAAAGAATCCTGTGGCATCTTATAGACTAGCAGACATTTTGGAGCATGAGCTTTTGTGGGTGAATTGGATGCATGTAGTGGAAATTTCCAGGGGCAGGTATGTATAATATATAGAGCGACTGGATAGCGTAGTGGTTAAGAGCGCCGCCCTTTGATACGGGAGACCGCCCTTTGATACGGGAGACCGGGGTTCAAACCCCGGAAAGAGAGAGATATAGGCTTAAACCCCTCAAGCCAGATAATTCACAAGGAATGGATACGGGGTACAAGGTTCCAGGAGTGGAACTACATCAGGCCACCTCCTCTACATGGATACATCAAGCTGTAGCTAAGAATGAACGAGACAATACGACTTCACTAAATCCACTGCGCGGATCTAACAGTGAGGATAATATGGGATGTCATAGTCGAGACTGGAGAAGTGTGGTCGGATTGGTAGTAAAGAGAGGGGGAAGGTAGTCAAGAGCTGATGGGGTGGAACTACCCAGCGGGGCCAAACATAGCAGACATACAGACCAAGCTACAAAGTACTGGCGTCCACAGTCAATGGAAAACCATGATGATGAGCAAGGAAGACAGCAACATCCAAGTATACAACCAAAGGATAAGGACAGGTCCTAAAGAGCAGCTTCATGTGGGCAAAGAACAAATCCACGCCTCCAACAGATGCGCCCTGCCGGTCCATCGATACCCTGCCGATAGTGAGCTGGCCAAAAGAGGACTGGAGGCTGCCGATCTGAAGACCCGGAAAGCTCCTCCACAATGCCACGGAGGTTTCCACCCCAAGTCCAACACCCCCACAGACTGTAACCAGCTGGAAAGAAGGTGGAAGAAATCCTGAGCTGATGGTTCAAATTTGCCAGCTTTGAACTGAAGCTCAGGCAGTTTTTCTCTATTTGAAAGTCTGGTCCTGAAGTTTTTTTGCTGCGGATAGGCCACCTTAAGATCTGCTATTAGTGTGTCCAGGGAGGTTGAAGTTTGTTCTCTCCTACAGGTTTTTTGTATATTCCATCCTAATATCTTATTTGTGTCCAATTTATTCTTTTCCTTAAGAGACTGTCCAGGTTTGGCCGATGTACAATAAGTCAAGAGGGGCATTGCTGGCACATATTACATGGTTGGCGTGCAGGTGATGAACAGGTGAGTGTTGTGTGGCTGATCTGATTAAGGTTCCTGTGAATGGTTATCGCTGGTGTAGATATGTGGGCAGAGTTGGCATCATGGTTTGTTAGCATGGATTGGGTTCCTTGAGCTAGAAGTTACTGAAGGTGCGGGTGTGCAGTTAACTGGTGAGAATATGCTTTGGGTTGGCATGTTGTCTGTCGAGCAAGGACGCTGCCACTCAGCCTGTTGAAGTGGTGGACATTGGTCCAGGATGGGGTGTAGATCCCTGATGATGTGTTGGGGGTTTTTACTTGGGAACTGTATGTGATGGCCAGTAGAGTCTGTTGGTTTCTTTCTTGGGTTTGTCGCTGCAGTAGGAGCTTCTGGTACAATGTTGGCTCTGTTGATCTGTTTCCTAATTTCCTCGATGCGGGTTATTGATAGTTTTGTGAGATGCTTGGTGAGATTTTGTAGGTGTTGGTCTCTGTCTGAGGGTTAGAGCAGATGCGGTTGTACCTCATGCTTTGGCTGTAGACAATGGATTGTGTGGTGTGCCCGGAGATGGAAGCTGGAGGCATGAAGGTAGGCATAGCGGTCAGTAAGGTTTTGGTAATAGAGTGTGTGTTAGTGACCATCAACTTTATTTGCACCGTGATGTCTAGGAAGTGGACCTCCCATGTAGATTGGTGCCAGGCTGAGGCTGATGTGAGGTGAAAGCTGTTGAAATCCGGTGGAATATTTCCAGAGTCTCCTTCATATGAGTCCAGAGTGATGAAGATATCATCAATGTAGTGTAGGTAGAGAAGGGGTGTGAGTGGACGAGAGCTGAGGAAGCGTTGTTCAGTCAGCCATAAAAAATATTGGCATATTGTGTGGCCATGCGGGTGCCCATAGTGGTGCCACTGATTCTGGAGGTATATGTCTCATTAATTTGAAATAGTTATGTGTGAGGATAAAGGCACAGAGCTAGCAACCAGTTGTGCGGTGGGCATCATCAGAGATACTGTTCCTGACAGCTTGTATTCCATTTGGTGTGTGGGATGTTTGAGACAGACTCTACCATACACAGGTGGTTAGGATGGTTGTTTTTTGGAAAGTCACCAATG